>NW_007728018.1:16821-22474 GCF_000696425.1 Galeopterus variegatus | reverse complement strand
TTTTTTTTTTTTTTTTTTTTTTTTACCTGATCCAGCATTTTGAGTTTATTAGACAGGATTTTCTAAGGTTTGCTATTTATTTTCACAGTCTCACTTTTCACCAAGCCAAGAAAATGAAGAAAAAAGGTCCATGTTGCCATGTGGTTATTTTTAATAAATGAGACTTTAAAGGGGCTGCTGGTTGCCAGTTCACACACAAAATTGAACTCTGCTATATAGTTGCATATTCAAAAAAAGAAAGAAAAAATCCCTGCTGTGAATTTAACTAGGAAAAAGCTCTAAATCTCTCCTCCTTGCTTATCAAGAATCAAAATAGAAACAGCAAATGTTTGAAACAATACAGAAATTGCAGTAAGGAATGTGAACGTTCTATGGAGGAAGGGAATAAATCAGGTACCTTTGGGGGTGCATGTGCATGTGAATTTATTCTTCAGACTGACATTCGTAGAGTAGTAAATACGATGTTGGGAGGCTAGAGATTTGATAAAATCCTTAATATTTTTATGTTCATAAAGGCCAGAGGAAAAATAATTTGTTTTCTTCAGAGGCAAGAATAACTTCCTGGAAGACTTTAATTATTATTGCTCTTGAAAATGTCTGCAATCATTTTCGGATATATTTGTTAAAATGATAGATAAGGAACAGTAACAAAGAAAATAGAAGCCTCATTTCCGATTCCCTTGAAATTTTCAGCTCTAAAGCAGCTTGGCAGTGGCTCTCAGAATGCCACTGGGCTCTAAATCAAACTGAAGTATCTCTTTGGAATTGAGATTCACATGAAAATGTACATGTGGCTAGGTGAAAAGCATGACATTCACGTGCACGCTCTTAAATACGTAGAATCGGCATTTGAAAAGCTTAGCAGAAGGGCTGGAATTCAAACACAGAAACTAGCTGGAAGCTGCAGAAATACCTACATGTGCATCTATAGAGCAACTGGCTCTCTCTCCATGCATTGATCTCAGAACTTGACAACTGAGAAATACATCTCTATCATCTTTTTGCCTAGACTAAAGTATTATATATACTTGAATGCAACATTGTGTTTTATTTTCTAACTCTGCCAAGATTCAATCTACTGGTATTAAATATCCACCAAAAGAATGCTAGACTATTACAGAACATGCACAAAGGAGCTACAGAAAAACCCATAAGCTTCATTCTCTCTCCAACTCAGACAGCAATAAAACACCAGCTCCACCCTTTTTGCTCTGGGATTCTGACTAATAAGCAGAGACAGGGGTGAAAGTGAAATTGAATCTCAATTTTAAGAGATATAAGAGAATGGGTGCATTTGTGGAGTTTGGTCTTTTACATGCCTGACTTAATTCTGTTACTAAAGAAAAACAACTTTTTAAAAACTCAGCTGTAAGATCCTAAAGAAGTTTGAAAAGTGGCAAACTGTAATCAATCATTTTAAAAGGGAAAACATTTCACAAAAGTAAATCAGAGTTGTTTTGCTACCTTAGAACTTAACTTTGCATTACTTTCAGGAGGTTTTCAACTTCAGGATTAATAGAGTAACCAGGAAAATAATTCATTTGAATTTAAGTTGGCCACATGAATGAGTATGGAATTTAAAACGAGTAAAATAATAGGGTATTGGATACTGCTTGCTGACTGCTTACCTCACGCGGCCTGTGAAGATAGATTTTTTGGACAACCAGATTGTCAAGAGGAATTGAGGATCTGGGACACTTAGAGGGTTAAGGTTTGCGTTCCAATATAGCCACCAACCAATGTGTCAACTGTTGAATGTCCCCTTGGGAACTGTTGGGTGGCTTATCCAATGTGTGATGGAATATAGTGTCTACTATGTAGAAGAAAAGGCAGAGTGACTAAATCCCGTCATTAGAAAGAAGTCAGGTTAATCCCTTGCCTGTGGACCCATAACATTTTTTAAGAGCTTTCCATGACCTTCTGGTTAAAATCCAAACTTCATAGATTGGCTCCGGTTTCCTCAAATGGTCTGCTCTGTCTCCTTCGTCTGTGCTTTAACAACCTACTGTTCCTTCACCTAATTCACATTCAATGTCCGGCACTCAGTTCAAGGCTCTCTCTTTGCAAACCTACCCTGACTTCCCTCTCTGGTCCCTTCTCCAGTTTTCTTCTCTCATATTCCCGTAGCACGTTGAGCTCACCCAGCACACAAGCCATGTGTAATTGTCTGCGTACTTTTGTCCTCCCCACCCCCCAACCCTGCTCGATCATGAGCGCCTAGCTCAGGACCGGCTCCTCCACTCCCTATTTGTTTGCTGTGCTGGCTCCTGTCCACTTGCCCCTCCGGACCCATTCCCCACCTTCTCCTGCCTGCTCTGTGCCCCAGGCTGGAGCCTCACACAGGACCATTGTTTTGCTTTCTAATTGGAGTAGGCTCATGATCTGCTGAACGTATTTTATAAAACTAAAACATGCCAAACTGGACAGTGGCCTCTGGCTTCTCGTTGGGAAGGCGCAGATGAAAAATGGAAGCTGGAAGGTGTGGGGAGAGGAGTTGGATATTTATTCTCCTGGCTCCCTCCATCCTAGCCATGGGTTGGCCAAGGCTGTAAGCTTCTAAGACCCCGCTGCAGGGGGGCAGCCCCTCCCCTTCGCTATGGCTCTCCCAGGTTCTAGGAGCCTCTCTCTCCCTCTTTCCCTTCAGGCTGGGGTTGGTAACAGCTTAGTCTGTCCTTGGGTGCTTTGTCTTCCCTATTGGTTTTCTTAACCCTGCTGTAGCATGGTAAATATTTCCTTCATTAGACACTTAGCAATTAACCTATTGACTATGCCATTGCTTTCCTGCCAAGGCCATGACCAATACATTGCCAGGCAGATTCTCCAGCAAATCACAGGATGCTGTAAATGTTTGGTTAATGTATTTTATGAAACTGAGAGGATGCCAGATTGGACATCAGGTGACAGGAGTTCTAATCCTAGCTCTGGCTCTGGTGTGTTATGTGAGTTTAGGCAGTTCTATGAGCCCCCCACCTCCCAACTTTTCCCAGATACAGAAGGAAGCTTACAGGCAGAGACCCCTGAGGTCCCTCTGCAGTCGCCATCATCACCAAGCGTACCTCTCTTGCAAACCTCGAGTTCGGGGTGGCTGCTTGTCACTCTCCCCAAACCAAGTCCCAGGTAGTGAGAAAGCAGCCTTGAGGCTCTGCCATGGGATCATTTCCTCCCAAGCTAGAAGATACTGATCCATGACGATTGATGTCCTGTCCTTCTTTCTGTGAGGAGCTGACTGCAGGCTCAGGGACTCCACATGAGGGTGGTGTTTCTGAATAACAATGGGCCATTGTCCCATGGTGGATTGTTCTGCAGTCTAACTGGGTTAGACCAGTGCTCATTTCTTATCCCTTGCTCCAAAGCAAACCAAAGCCTTAGCAGAGGGAGGAGTGAGTGTAAACAGAAAGAGGTTGTTTTATTTAATATGAAGATGCTCAGCTCCTAACTAGAGATTTTTATTTTCTTTTGAATGCTGAAAATGGTTCATGGTGACAGTCTTGACAATGACCCTGGCTTGGGCCCCAGATGGTTGAATTCCTTGCTTGGTCCTTGCCAGCCCAGTCCTGAAGCCCCCGCTGAGCACACATCTTCTGGGTGTGCTCTGCACCTGGCCATGCTCTGCTCCTGGCCGACTTCTCCAGCAGGCATGGTGGCTGGGGCCACCACACCATTCGAGGCATACAAAAAATTTTTAAATTTAATTTCTTTTAAACTTAGAAGAAAAAGTGAATGTAATAATGATGGGATATAGTAATGAATCCAGTTGCACTAATATGTCTTTATGTCAATGTGGTTGTAAAATACAATTTTTAATATTTTGTATGAAGGAAAATGCCACCAAGGCAAAAGAACCTAGGGTCCCCATGTCATGCTGCCACCCTGCTTGGAGAATGCCAGCGCTAAACATACTCCTCGCCTCAGACGAATAAACTCTGGGAACCCAAGGGCCACACTTCCTCTGGTGTGTCATACCCCACACTAGTAGGTCAAAGGCAGAGCCATCCTTCAGTGGAGGAATCTGTTTCAATTCCTTTAAGCCAGCTAGTCCCAAACTTATTTGACTACAGAATACTTGGAGAAACACCTATCTAAACTTTATTTTATTTCTCTTTTTAGCCAAGATAACTCCTTAGATCTTAAGTAGTACAAGCTTGTATTTATTTTTTAAGTGTCCTATGGGAAATTTATAGCTATAAATGCCTATTTTAAAAAAGAAGCAAGATCTTAAATCAATAACTTAAACTTCTACTCTAAGAATTAGAAAACAAGAGTAAATTAAACCCAAAGCAAGCAAAAAGAAGGAAATAATAAAGATTTGAACAGAGATAAATGAAAGATAGAATAAAAAAAACAATAGAGAAAATCAAGGAAACCAAAGGTTGGGTCTTTAAAAAAATCAATGAAATTGATGAACCTTTACCTAAACTGACAAAGAAAAAAAGAGAAGACTCAAATGACTAAAACCAGAAATGAAAGAGTAGACATTACTACCCACCTTACAAAAATAAAACAGATTATAAGGGGATACTATGAACAATTGTTTACCAACAAATGATATAGCCTAGATGAAATGGAAAAATTCCTAAAGGACACAAACTTCAGAAACTGACCCATGAAGAAATAGAAAATCTGCATAGACCTATAACAAGTAAGAGAACAATTTCTTCTAAAGAAAACTTCCCACAAAGAAAAGTCCAGGCCCAAATGGCTTCACTGTGAATTCTACTAAATGTTTAAAGAATTAATACCAATTCTTCAAAAATTCCTCCAAAAATTAAGGAGGAAGGATCACTTCCCAACTCATTTTCTTAGCCAATATTAATCTGATACCAAAATGAGATAAAAACATCACAAGCAAACTGCAGACAATTATCCCATCTGAATATAGACACAAATATCCTCAACAAAATACTAGCAGACTGAATCCAATAATATATCAAAGGACTATATATCATGACCAAGTGGGAATTATTCCAAGAATACAAGATTGGCTCGATATACAAAAATCAATAAATGTAATACACCATATTAATAGTATAAAGAACCCAAACCATATAATCACCTCAATAGGTGCAGAAAATGCATTTGAGAAAATCCAACATCCTTTTATGATAAAAACACTCCACAAATTAGGAACAGAGGAGTACTTCCACAATCTGACAAAGAGCATTTACAAAAACAATATCCACAGCTAACATCATACTTGATGGTTAAAGGCTGAATGTTTTCCCTCTGAGCTCAGAAACAACACAAGGATGTCCACTCTTACAACTCCAATTCAACATTGTACCAGAGGTTCTAGCCAGGGCAATTAGGCAAGAAAAAAATAAATAAAAGGCATTCAGATTAGAGAACTAGATCTATTTGCAGATGCCATGATCTTGCATATAGGAAATCCTAAGGATTACACACACACACACACACACACACACACAATCAGAATTAATAAATGAGTTCAGTAAGATTACAGGATATCAGATCAATATATAAAAATCAATTGTATTTCTACACACTAAGAATGAATAATTCAGAAATGAAATTATTCTATAAAACAATTCTTTTTAGATTAGAACCAAAAAGAATAAAAAACTTAGGAATAAAGTTAACAATAGAAATACAAGACTTCTGCACTAAAAACTACAAAACATGTTGAAAGAAATTA
>NW_007728018.1:14705-15771 GCF_000696425.1 Galeopterus variegatus | reverse complement strand
ACATAAGAAAAACCACTGAATTGTAGACTTCAAAGGGGTGAATTTTACGGTATGTGAATTTTATCTCAATAAAGCTGTTGTTTTTTAAAACGCTCCCTGGGAGTCAGTACTGGGAATGCCCCTCATGGGTCTGTTCCTGTATTAGATGAAATCTGTGTTCATCCTCTCCATCCCCTTTATGGTTTTCCTCTGCTGATTCTGCATCTTTCCATAGTGAAGAGTCTTAACATGTTCATTTATTCATTCATTCACTTATTTGCCACATAACTGAAATGGTGCTCTGTGATAGACCCTAGAGCAACAGCCTCGAAGAAGACAGACCTGCTCCCTGCCCTCAGAGAGCTTACAATCCAGCTCTTAGAACCACATTCTGAATTTCCTTTTTTTAGGCCATCTTTTGTGGGGTGATAGTGGAAGTGGGGTCAGAGAAACAACTACCTTTTCTCTTTGGAGCCCTTGGCTCAGGTCTCTGGTAGACCCTACCCTTAGGTGCCTATCCAAATGTTACCTGTTGGTAAAAGGTCAGTCTAAAATGTTTACCTTCTATGCATCCTACATTTGAGTTGAAGACTCTTGAAGGGTGGGGGAAGACCCCCAACATCCGTTGGGCCCCTGGTATGCCCCAAACCCTGTGTGATGGTCACCACATCCCTGAAAGGTGGGTCACAGCAATAGCAAAGTGGCCGGTGCTGACAGACATTCAGAACGTGCATGGTACCACACAGGGTTTTTATAAGCTCCATCTCATTCCATCCTCCCAATAACTTTGTGGTCCCCAGTTTATAGACACCCTTCAGAGAGAGCCACCCAATGACACAGCTAATGAGTTGAAGAGCCAGATTTTCCACTTCAGCCCTGGCTCAAAGCCCATGAACATTCTGCCTTCAGAATAACTAAATGCCTTACAGATCCTAATGAATGACTCTCTAATGCAGGCTCATGGGCCTTCGGGCAGGAAGACGGAATGCTGGTGGCTCCAATTTCTGACTCCTGCACCCAATGGCTATGTGCTCTTGCCTCCATTCTTTCCTCTGTGAAATGGGTCAATAGCAACACCAATCTCAGA
>NW_007728018.1:11242-13530 GCF_000696425.1 Galeopterus variegatus | reverse complement strand
GATCCGTTGCCGGTCACGAAAAAAGACAAAAAGGAAAAAAAATAAAAAATAAAAATAAAAACCCTAATCCAGGCCCTGATTGTATCTCCAGTTAGGAAGCCCCCAGACCTTGTCACAGTAAGGGCAAAGTCTCATGGTTTATAGCTGACAAAATTGCTGTGTCGCTGAACTACAAAATGGAAAGAGACGTGGGGTTCGTTGGTGTTGAGTCTGGTATAATTAGGAGGCTGGCCCTGGTCAAGTTCACCGTCAATTTAAAGGTGGGAGACAAATTTGAGGAGAGCCAGTGGCCTTGAGTTAAAATGCTACAGAACGTTACAAAAGATGGGGGAATTTGTGGAAATGAGGGAAATCAGCATGAGGACTAATGCCAAGCATTTTGCTTGTGGAGAAAGAAGCCATTTGTAGGTATTTCCAATGAGTGGGTTCTAGTTGGAAAACTGAATTGCAGAAAGGAAGCCGGGAGAGGATACAACATGAAGTAGAGACAGCTGATATCAGGGGATCTGCCACCCAGGGACAGGTGACGGTTATTTGGGAGAATTATTTGTAGGAAGAGAAGCTAGTCACAGGCAATGGCCTTCCACAGGGAGGATGCTCCAGCAACCACCCATCTTCCTGTCGAAGCTTTGGATGAGTGTAACACTCTGTAATTGTCTGGGGGCATCTTTTCAAAAATCTCAGAGTTCTTTGCAAACATTGAGCAAAAATTTCTCCCCCCAGGTAAGAAGCTATAGGTTGCATTTCTTCTCCCCAGTGGCCAAACTCATGTGCAGGTGGAGGCCAGCAAAGACGTGTTATGTTCTTCTTGTATTCACTGGAACTCTTGGTGGCACGTGACAAAACCTGACCTGAGATAGCACAAACAGAAAGGGGCTCTGATTTAAAGGTTGCGGGGTGTCCCTTAGAACCCAAGGGCAGTGAGAAGTTGAGCCTCAGGAAGAAAATATCACCCAAAGCTGCAGCTGTGCAGGGAGCTCGGGAGGCCTTCCCCTGCCTCTCCCCATTTCTGCTTCTCTCTCTTTAGAAGAGTTTTTCTGCTTCTCTGCCCACCTGGTGGGAAATGGCCACCTTTAATAGCTCCCCACTTGAAGTCTCCTTTATTTCCAAGAATGGCCACACTGATGGGAATCTTTTGGTCCCAGTTCCAAATTCCCAGAGAAGAGGGTCATGGGCCAGCTTAGATCAGAGGCCATTCCTGAACCAATCAGGAGGCCGGGAGGGAGGGTCTGAGTATGGCTCTCCCCTTGTAAGCAGGTGCCCAGGAGAAGGAAGGGGCAGGTCCTAGGAGACAGGTCCTAGGCAGACAAGCCAATAGATGTCCACTCTACTTCTCCCTCTGTGACATGTGACCCCACCCACAGTTGTATGGTAATATTGACTAAAGTGACAAAAACACAAAACTGAATGTTCAAAAGTTAACTAGGGTCGAAGACATATGCTAAGTGAGGTAAGCCAGACACAAAAGGACAAATACTGTATGATTCCACTTATCTGAGGGACCTAGCGTGTTAAATTTATAGAGACAGAAAGTGGAACAGGGGTGACCAGGAGGTGGGGGGAGGGGAGAATGGGAAGCTATTGTTTAATGCATACGAGTTTGGGAAGGTGAAAAAGTTCTGGAGATGGATGGTGGTGATGGTTGCACAACACTGAATTACTAACGCCACTGAACTGTATACACTTAAAAATGGTTAAGATAGTAAATCTTATGCATATTTTACCACAATAAAAATAAAATAAAAAGTGAACTAGGGGACCGATGAAGGGCGGGTCACAAAGATGATACAGCCTGTTCTTTTGTGCATCCGTGACACTCGGTGGGTTGCTCCATTTGCTTGGCAGGCATTTTCTTTCTGTCTTTACGTGAGAAACTCTCAGTCGTTCTGTAAGCCCCAGCCAATATAGCCCGCCTCTGTTAAACTTTGCTCCACTCCTCCAGGCAGACTTGATCACCTCTTTCTATGTTTCTAGGGCAGTATAAATGGCATGCAATATACTATTACTACATATCCAAGCCATAGTCATTTTTTATACATTTGTCTCTCCCACTGGCCTGTGAACTGCAGAGCAGAATGATGTGGACAGTATATTATGGCAGTTCCGACAGTGGACTCTGGAGCTCCCAGTCTCAGTTCTGCCGCTCTCTCCCAGTGTTACTTTCTGTGCCTTAGACTCTTCAACTGCAAAAGACGGGATAACTATCATATTTACCTGGATGGTTGTCGTGAGGATTAAATGAGAAAACCCACAAAAAGCATGGCACGCGTTGCTGACGCATCGTAAAT
>NW_007728018.1:8800-10466 GCF_000696425.1 Galeopterus variegatus | reverse complement strand
GTGAGGATTAAATGAGAAAACCCACAAAAAGCATGGCACGCGTTGCTGACGCATCGTAAATGCTCAATAAATTTGAGATCCCATTGTTATGACTCACTGTCAGATGACACCAGGGACATTGTGGCAACTCAGTGTTTGTTGAAAGGATGAACACAATAAGTAAAGAAATAAAACTGTGCATATGTATATATAAATTGTCAGTCACAACAAAAGCAAACAGAAACAAGATTAAATAGGAAAAGCTACAGCAGCTGCCTATTAGACTTGGCACTGGCCTTGGCTTTGCAAAGGAGGTTGTATATATTGCTTCCAGCAGCGGTGCAGGAAGTATCAGGCCGAGCCCTAGGGAGAACACTGGGGAAAGTTAACTAGCCACCCTACGTGGTGCATCTGCATCAATGAGGTGCCCAGAACATCCCTTTTCGGACATGCATTTTCATTCCACTTAGCTGTTATATCCTTTGGCTGTGGAGAGCAGACTGGTACTTAAATATGTACATTGTGTTCAGATTTCCCCAGAGAAGAGATCGATGAAGCCCCTGTTTAATTGCAGAGCATGGGTTTAATTGTGAACTGAGTCTTTGTTTTTAGCACTGGATTACTTGCTTTCTGGACCACCCCACTGATAAGTCCCTCCCCCAACTCTTTTTATTTTCATTTTGAACCCCTCTGACTTTGGGGCTCATAATGATGCTGCACAAAACTATTGTTTCAGTAGAATGGGGGCTTTATTCCCTGTCCGTCTTGGTGAAAATGACTTACAACAGCTGCTCGGAGAAGTAAAATCTGATAGGAACCGTCTGCATGGATATAAACATAAACATTAGTTTCTATGGAAACAAAAGTTGCAGAGCTATGGCTGGAAGACNGATATAAACATAAACATTAGTTTCTATGGAAACAAAAGTTGCAGAGCTATGGCTGGAAGACCTAACAGCCTGTATTCCAGGAATCGAATGCTAAATATACAAGTCAGTACATCCGCCGGGGATCACTCCAATAATGCAGAATTCTTTTTGAGAGCAGAATAGAGAGCATTAAAAGATTTTTGCTAAAATGGACACCACCTAGTAGAGTCAATATGAGGAAGGGCGGTCTTTCTGCCCCAAACTGAAACCATGTTTCTTTTCTTAATTGAAAGCCTTGGGACAATGAATCAAGCATTGATGGAATTCAGTCAGCAATTACATCCGTAAGCACTTCACTCTGGTGTCCACTAGAAGCTCTGAAGGCCTAATAAAGGTTTGAAGTCCCAGCACTCAGAGAAACATGTTCCCAAGACTCCCCTCAAATGGATCCAGCTCCCATGACCCCATATCATGTACACAGCTGCTCACCTCCCCGTCCTCCCCCATCATTGAGAAGTCCCTAAAGCAGTCATTATTCCTGAGGCTGATTTTGGCTTTTGGCATGGGAAATACTACCCCAAGAGAGCCCAAGGATGCTGTGTAAAGCCATCAGGCTAGACCAGGAGAGAGTGACATGTTGAATTTCAGGTGCTTCTGAGACAATCAACCAGAGCCAGCCCATCTGCTCTACTTACTATTGCTACATAACAAATGACCCCAGAACTCCACAGCTTAAAAGGACCTTTTTACTAGGGTCACTAGGAATTCAGGCAGGCATAGTGGGAAGAAGAGATTCTTTCTGCTTTGTGACATCTGGG
>NW_007728018.1:0-8209 GCF_000696425.1 Galeopterus variegatus | reverse complement strand
CAAGTGATAAATAAATAACAAGAAGCTCCCCTTCACTGAGGGCTCATGCATGCCAGCCACGACTCTCAGCACTTAACATGCACTACTCGCCATGAAGCTTGAGCTACTGTTATTCTCACTTTACAGATGCAGGTAGCAAGGCTCAGAGAGGCAAAACCATTTGTCCAAGCCAGCTTGTAGAGCTGAGATTTGGACCCACGTTCATCTCCCTCCATGTCTGTGCTTTCTCTCCCTCCTCCACCACCACAGTGCACTCAGGGACAGCTCTGCCAAATGTGGGCCAGCCAGACAATGCGCCTGTTTGAGAGGTCAAACCAGTATATCTAGGTGATGGATTGGATATGGAGAGGTGAGAGAGAATGATGAATCAAAGATGCCTTCCACGTTACTAGTTTGGATGACTCTGCTAGGTAGGTGGAGGTTAAAAAAAAAAAGAAACCGTTGGAAAGGGGCCAAATTATCAACCAGGAGAAACAGAATCATGGGTATTGTTTTAGACACATTGAACTTCAGGTGTCCCTGACACAGCCTATAAAGCCAGCCTGTCTATTCCAGTTACCATTGCTCATAACAAATTACTCCAAAACTTGGCAACTTAAAAGGACCTTTTTATTATGCTCATGGATGCGGTGGATGAAGTCAGACAAGGCATCGCAGGACCAGCTTATCTCTGCTCCATGATGTCTGGGTCTCAGCTGGGAAAACACATCTAGCTATGATTCACAGCTGGGTGATTTGATGACTTGGTGGTTGGAGACCTCTGGAAGTGCCACATGTCTGATGGCTAATGCTGTTGACTGGGACCTCAGCTGGAGCTGTCAACTGGAGACGTACATGTGATCTCTCCAGGTAGCTTGGGCTTCCTCACAGCATGGCCACCTCTGAGTAATTAGATTTACATAACAATCAAGGCTGCAAACATAAGTTCAGGTGAGGCCTTTTATGACCCAGTCACTCAGCAATAGCACCACTGTCACTGTATTTTGTTGGTTACAAGTACGTTACTGAAGCCATCCCAGATTCAAGGGGAGGAGATATATTCCATCACTTCTCAGTGAGAGGGTGAGAATTTCCGGGCATGTTTCAGCATCGCCACACCAAAGGTAAAAATATAATAACAAACTACAGATGTATTTTATGACTTTAGTAAAACCATTTCAAACTTTAAAAGAAAAGTCCCTACTCAATGAATAATAGTTTGTGACCTCATCATAACAGTAACCTAGTGAATCGCCTGGTTTCGATAGTTCTCTTCACTAGTCAGCAAGCCCATATGACATTGGTGGTTACTGTCAGAGGAGGGTTAGAAAGACCCAAATGTCCAGGCATGTGTCATCCAGCATTTATGTAGAGCACTTAAAGCCCAGTATAAGAGTAATTATGTTTGCTCTTTGGACCTCTGCTGTTCTCCCTTCATAGTCTGAGAAAATCTTGGCCATAATAGTTACCATGGCAACAGCGACATCTGTAGCAGATCCAGCCTGGGGGATATTTAAGGAGCAGAACCTGATCAGACAGGAATGGGTCTCATCCTAGGTGCAAGCAGAAGACTAGAAAGGGCCTTCCCAGGATCAATGCTTGCCTGTTCTGTCCTCTAAGAAAGCAGACAGCACAGAGCTGCATAAACAGAGCTAAGAGCTTATTGGGAAATTTGATGCAAAGATTACAGGGAACAGGATAACAGGGTGGTGAGAAAGGAGAGGTATATAGTGTCAGCAGGGAGATACAATGATGTATGGAAGGTTTAAGCAGCCTCTGAAGTACAGTGTACCACTGAGGTATCTTAAAGAGCCCTTTGTCTCGGGTACATCAAGGCCTATATTGGTTGCTTACACATATTATTGCACTTTACACCCTATTCCTACAAATGAGGTATGACTTTTCCTGTTTTATAGATAAGGAAATAGAGGCTCAAAGAGGAAGTGACATAGTCCAAACTGAGATTCAAGCCCAGATCTTTCTACCGCCCAAGCTTATGGTCTTTCCACCACCCAGTGTGGCTCATCCATGACAAAAGGAGATGTGAACCCGCTCACCAAATGAGCAAAACTGCATGGGCTTTACCTATGCTAGTCCTCCTTACAAAAGGTTTCACCTGAGTGACTTCAGAGAGAGAGGCAAAGAGATGTGCAGGGACATGAGAACAAGACCAGATTTTATTTTAAGAGCAGAGGAACAGTCCTAAATTCATTCACTCATTCACAAATGATTCCCTGAGCTTCTGCCATGCACCAGGCCTGTGTCTGATATGGAAATGCAACGTCGAACAAGACGGACAAAGCCTCGCACACCTTCCATTGGAAGAGGCAGGCAAGCAGGCAGACGAAAAATAAATAGATACTCACCTTAGGAAGAAAAAACAGAGCAATGTGGTCAGGAGCTCATTGGGATGAGGAAAGGGTTCTTTTTGGATAGAGTGATCAGGAAAGGCCTTTCTGGGTAGGGGATATTTGAGCAGAGACCTGAAGAATGAGAAAGAGCAAGCCGTGCAAAGAGCTGCAAGAACATTCCAGGCAGAGGGATTCGTTAGCACAAAGACTGAGAAGTAGGAAACAACTTGGAATATTGGAGGCCAGTGTTGCTGGGGGAAGTGAGAGGGACAAGAGTATGAAATGGAGTTAGAAAAGCAGGCAGGTGCCAGTCCACAGAGAGCCTTGTAAGCAGGGGTGCCAAGTAAAATACAGAACACCCAGTGACAGCAAATGTCGGAGTATAAGTATGTCCCAAATATGCCTGGGATATACTTACGCTAAAAAAGAATTCATGGTTTACCTGAAATGCAAATGTAACTATTTGTTCTGCATTTTTATTTGCTAAATCTGACAGCCCTATATAGTGAGTCCCCAGGAATCGATTCTACAAACAATGGAAAGTCATCAAAGGGATCTAAGTAAGGAGTGTGACATGAACTGACTTGCATTTTTTAAAGATTATTCTGGCTGCTGTGTGGAAATCGGATGGTGGGGGAGCGAGAGAAGATGAGAGAGCTATTGTAGACGATCAGGCAAGAGGTAATGGTGCCTTGGATTTGGGGGTTTATAGGGTCAGAGAATAGGTATTGGAGGTAGATCCGATAGAGCTGGTAACGGATTGGGAGGTGTGAAGGGAGGGAAATTGGGAAATCAAGGATGATTCTGAGCTATTAGAGAGCAGACTATCATCTGCTTTTTATGCCTAGGGAGGCTTCTTAGGTGTTGAAATTGAGTTAACTAGATCAAGAGGTCTCTTTGGTGGTCAAGATCTCAGTGCGGTGATCTCAGTGGTCTTTGGTGGTCCCCCTCAATTCTTTAGACTTAGCCAGCACTCTATGAGTTGACCATTTACACTTCTAATCCAACATCACGTGCTTTAGAGTTCTTTAGGGGTAATCTAGGTTTCCATATTATACATGATATTCATTCCCACTCACAGTGGTGAAAGCCAGAAATAGCAGACATCTGGGACTCTGGATTTTTCCATTAGTCAAGCCAGTTTTGAAAGATGAGGTTGCTTTAAACCTGAGCTACAATGACCTTTACCCAGGAGAGACACAACAGTTCATTAAGTGCTTGTGGGATTAACTAAGAGAGACACATATTGGAGCCAAGAACTTATTAGCTGAACAGAGCCTTCCATTGCCAGCCCCAATCACTTCAGGGAGTAGAAACTAGTAAAAGAGAGTTTGGGGAAAGAATTTAGGAAACAAATTCTAAATATGGCACAACTAAAAAAAGAAGCACTGTGTTCTGCTGCTCCGTGCATCACTTTCAAGACACTATCCCTACTGTATGCCTTCGCAAAAGCTGAGGAAATAATCACAACACATTTATCATTCACCGGGCAGAATTATTTTGGCAAGAAATCTATGCCCCAGAATACATTATACTAACTGACAACATATTCTGAAAATGTAGATTTTCAAAGCTGGTAGGTGCTTATGCAACCATGTCGGGCTAAGGGACTGAGTGATTATGTCATTATATGTGTATCAAATATTTTGGATAAATATTAAATGATCCACAAAGTCAGGTCTTGTTAATGCAGGGAGTGGAAACCCACAGCTATGGCATTCACATATTAAAAGCCAGGCTGGGGGAAGTTGATTCCAGTCAGGGCTCCTGAAGAAGAATTCATAATGTTCTGGGTGGAAAGCTGCATTCGGCATAAATAAATGCATTAGTTTAAATGTTAGAATTTTAAAGACTGAAACAAAGCTGCTTATCCTCTATGCATAACTCAAGCAGCTGCAGGAGGTCGTGGAAGGGTTTTTCAGGGGGTGGCAAGGGAGGTCAGGGTGGAATTTTCCTTCTAGAGGAAACGTGGAGGGCACTGTGTATTTTTCCCTACTGGTGCAAATGCGTGTTGACATCAAGTTTTCATCTCAGATACGACAAGATTCGCGGAGTGTCTTTCTCCCTAGGAATTCTCACTGACAATAGCACTTAGGATGACCTGTTGACTGCTCAGAGGGCAAGAGAAAGAAGTTGATCTAGGACATCTCCCATGGTGACACGTTGACTTAGAGAGATGATAGGAGCTTATGTCTAATTGATAGTTTAGGGCAGGGTTTCTCAACCTAGCACTATCGACACTTGGAGCTGGATAATTCTTTGTTGTGGGGGCTGTCCTATGCATTGCAGGATATTTAGCAGCCCAAAATTCACCCCATGTGACACCCAAAAATGTCTCCAGACATTGTCAAATGCCCCCTATGTGGCATTAAGGACCCCCATTTAAGAACTGCTGAATTAGACTGCATAGGTAGATTCTGGACATTGGACTGTTAGCTTGCTGTGAATCCACTGACTCGATAAAGGCATACCAAGCACCAGTGAGCTCCAATCCCTTAATTTCACAGGCAAGAAAACAAAGCCCCAGAAACATGAAGGGCTCATGTCCAAGGTCACACAGCTAGCTGGGGCCACTAGAACACAGCCTGCTGGCTGCTCTTCCAGCTCTCATTGGCACAATCTCTGCCAGATTCCACCCTGCTGGGTTTATGAGAGAAATTAAGATGGAGATAAAGTCAAACAGCAGATCCTCTTATTACTATTCAAGGCAACACTTGCAAGGAGGTACAAGTTGACTTGGATCTGACAACTGAGACCATACTGTTCCAATAACACCTTCCTTGGACAATCAAGCAGACTTCTCTCCAGCTGAGAGAAGCAATGTCCCTCTCTTTCTTGGGACTGAAAAGCTACGAGTTTGGAATGCAGTCCCTGGCCAGGTTTTCTCCTAATCAATCCGAGGAACAAAAATAGCTCCAAAATATCACATAGGATTGAGTTTGCTTCTAAAAGATCTCTTTTTAGTATGGTTCCCCAGCTGGTTATCCGCAGTGTTGCAAAAGCTGTCCTCCTTGGGGACATCTCCAGGCACACTCCTTAGACCGTTTCCCTTAGAAACATGTCCAGCTCCTTCTGCCTTTAGGAAAAGAAGTATCAGTGTGAACTGGCTTCTCCTTCGGCGTTCTGTCTTATTGTCTTATGCCTCTGTGTTAGCCAGGCCCTCTCCTTCCATCTTTGTCTGGGGGGTTCCTCTGACTCCCACAGTCAGAAGCAGCATCAGGAATTGCTCAAGTTACCCATAAGTCCCATTCTTTTGTTGATGTGCTTCTGTTTAAACCTGGGCCCTGACTCATGGGGTGGCTGGGAATAGTAGCCATTTTCATAATCCCCAATCCTCAAACACAACAAGCTTGTACTGTACACTTGAGTGTTTGCAGCTAGTGAGAGGCTAAGCTAAAGAATGAGAAACTTCTAGGTCCAGTTTTCCCCTCTTTCTAACGTGCAGCAGAGGTCAAAAGAGAATCGGATTCCTCAAACGAGGGATCCCAAACCTATTTATGGAGCCCTGGCTGACAAAAGAGAAAACTTGATCTCAATGCTAGATAATTTATATAGACTAGATATTGAAAACATATAATAGTAAGCATTTTAAAATAGGGACCTTATTTCAACTTTACATCCTAAAATGATGTTGTTATGCAGGGTAATTACATAATAAATTTGTTAGGGGAATATAAAGCAATAAAGATGGGGTAATGGTTTGTCATTTAATAGCTGAATTGTAAATGAGTTTTCAGGCATTAATGTAGCAGGTTGCTACAATTAGGAGGACATTCTTAGGGGTGTCTTTAATTTCTAAAAAAAAAATGTTTCTGAGGTTCAGTATCATTAATTTCCTCACTTGAAGATGCTACATATTTAACCATTTGAAGTGAGGAGACATTAGGATTTTGAGGAGTAAGAACCATCTGAGTCAAAAAAGAAAAAAACTGCTAAACTATAACAAGGATCTGTGCCTATATTAGCAATTCTACCTGGGGAGTCAGGGTAATATAATGGTTTAAAATGCAGGGTCAACTTCTTGCTAGTTACACGGTCTTGGGTGACTTTCCCGAACCTCCTTCCTGGCGCTCATTCATAAAATAACACTAATAAACCAACCCACCTGATAGGGATGTTGTTCGATTAGGGTCATTGTTTTGTGTTGATGGATTAAGTCAGATGACATATGCAAAAGACCTATTGAAGCCTATGGTTCACAGTGTGAGCTAAAGAAAAAATGGTGATTATTTATTTCACTGATACCACCATTAGGATGGTATTCCATTCCACTCTGATCTTTTCACTTTATTTTTGTCCTTTTCATTCCACACTATCCTCCATTTCCAAACCTTTGACCCTATGCATCCAGTCTTCTAGAAAGAACAAAAATTAGCAAGACAGATTTTCCCTAAATCCGCCTGACACTAGGCCATAATTTCCTTCTTGCCAATGAAATCAGGAAAACTAACATGACATGGACTTGCACTATGAGCTGTCTCCTACATGATCTTGCTTAATTAATCCTTAAAGATTCCAAAGAAACCCGTATTATCTTATTTTCAGATGAGAGGTCCAATGAGTATAAACCATGTGTCCAGTGTTCCTCAGCGAAAAAGTGGCAGAACTGGAATCCCAATCCAATCTTTTCCCCCTGACCACACTCTCTCACTGTAAGAAGTACTCACGGAATGCCTGAGATCGTCAGGGCTCTCTGAGCTCCAGTCCGCTAACCCTTTTTCTGGTTCTCAGCCATACCAAGTTCTTCCCTGCCTTGGTGTCTGTGCCTGGAGCCTCGTCCCCATGGGATCTTCATGGCTGCTTATTCTTAAGTCTCAGCCTTACCGCCTCACTAGGATTTTGCTGACCCCCATCACCACCGGTCATTCACATACACACGGCTTTGTGTCCTTCCAAGCAGCCGTCTCACATACCTGAAAAGCTTCTGCTCATGCATTGGGTCCTTTGCTTATTTTGTATCTCTCTCACCTAGAATCTAAGCTCCGGGAACAGAAATCTCATTTGCCTTCTTCACTCTTGTATCCCTAGGGCCTGAGCACATACTAGACTGTCAACAAACATTTGACAAATAAAGCCTTAACGAATGAGTCGCTGAGGTTGAAGTGATTTTGTTGGATCGAGATATTTTGTCCTGTGTGTTTGCAGCCCTGACTCTATTCTCAACTATAAGTTCCTTGAGGACAGGCAACATGCTGTCTCCCCTTCCTGTTGCTGAAGAAAAGAAATGAATCAGTCCTGACCTCTTAGTGCCTTTCCTTCCTCCATCCACAGCTCCATTTCTTTAATCAGGACCCACTTTTCTTTCCTATCCCCTTGAATTTCTGCACATGGACTTTCTTGGTGAGAAAAAGTCAGCAAAATCTTTTTTTTTTTTTTAATTATCTGTGTTCTAAGTAAAGAATCTGGTTGTAGTGGTCATCTATTGTTTTGCCTGCCAAACATCTACTTTCTATTTTTCTGGAAATGGAATATTGGTTTTACTTTAGGGAACATACCCTCTCACCGGCAGGTCATGGTGGTTTAGGTGGACCAATCACCACTTGGATCCAGAGAAAGGCCCATGAGCCAGGCCTGGCCAATCAGTATTTTTCATCCCCCTGAGCACTGTGATTGGGTCAGAGATGAGCATGTGACCCAAGCCAGGCCAGTGAGACTCAGATCTGTGAGTGTATGGAAATTGTTGATGCAGAGCTCTCTTTTTCTTTGGGAATGGCCTGGCTGGTGGAATGTTAACAAGCTGCCATTGCTGGTGGGGATCCCCTTATCACCAGGAGGGAGGGCTGTGTGAAAGTGAAACCAACACAGAGGAAAGCAGGGCAGAAAGATAGCGAGAGAGAGAAGAGAAGGACCTTCTGGGAGCCTCTAGATCCAGCCATACC
>NW_007728017.1:340240-342423 GCF_000696425.1 Galeopterus variegatus | reverse complement strand
GGTGATGGGACATAATAATCAACTACATTGTATATTGACAAAATAAAAATTTTTTAAAAAACTAAATAAATAAAGTCCTTATATGAGACAGAAAGCTCAAAATCGAAATGTGCTTCCTAGACCAAGTATGAGTTATGCTAAGTGTCCCTTCAAAGTTGCCAGCACTTTTCCTCCACCTTCCTACTCTTCAGTTGCCAGAGGAACAATTTTAGTTAACACTGTTAGTTGAAGACTGCCCAAAAATGTAAAACAAGCATTTGGAACATGAGATTTGGAGTTTCATCTAACAAGTACTAAGTACCCACTATGTGCCAGATGCTCTGTAGGGCTCTGGGATACAAAGATAGTTTCCTCACAATCTCTGTCCTCAGGAGGCTTTCAGGCCACCACAATGATGTGATGAATGAGCACGAGATGGCACAGAGCACACAAGAAGGACACCTGACCTGGTCCTGGGCAGAGGCCTGGTGTAGTTTAGGTTTTTCACAAGAAGGGATGGCTATGATGAGACCTGGGTTTATCAGTACAGTCTGCACCTGTATAGAAACTTTTTCTCCTTCTGCAACTGAAACATACTAGGGAGGATAAAGATAAAAACATTTTATCACTTCATACCGCCTTTAGCCTTAACCTCCCCAACACAGGAAGCAGATAGATGTTGAGAGATTATTTGGATCAAGAAGGAAAATGGGTCAGGAAGGAGAAGCCCTACAAAGGGCCTCACTTCTGACCTGTTTGTATGTTGCTATTCTGTTGCTTTATTAAAATGGAGTAACATCCTCATTTTCAAACCTTATATCAACCGTCCTTTTTGAACCATTGGGACTATTTAAATGACAGACCAACCTGCCCTCCTTGGCCCTGCTCCTACCCACAAAAAAATGCCTCCTCCAGCTGCTTCTCCATTACCTGTGTGGATTCTAATATGTTCAATAAGCCGTGCTGTTCCTTTGCTGGCATAGTTGCAGTACCGACACTTGAGCTTCCCATCAAAGGTCCTTTCAAACCCGTCTACTAACATTCCTGAGTTTTCATCCAGGGAAACTTCAACAGATGGGTGATCAAGTCCATTTTGATCACCATCTGTTCCAGCTATAAACAAAGAACAGCAAAAGAAATTATGCATTGCAGAATGAACTCAATTTAGCATTTTAGTCTTAAGTGGTTGAAAATCTTTCATAAACTGACAGTTCACTTCCCACAAAAATTAAATTGATAAAATAACACAGACTTTCTGAACTGAGGCAAATCTTATACAAAAACAGTAATATATTCTGTATCTTATTTTGAGAACCTTTTATAGGGGGATCTTAAATTTCTTACACATAAATTGTACTGGTCCTCAATAAACTTTTGAGGAGAATAAGTGAGAAGACATGGGGCGTTAAAGAGATTCATTTAAGAGTGATGACATAGTTACACACAGGTGTTTAAGATTCTAGTCATTCCTATGATTATAACTGTCAGTCATAATAATCTCCAAAATCCTAACTTTATCTACTTTAGTCTAAAACAATTAATAAGCTTTCCACTGTCCCATTCAGTTTATACCTGTGTTCTCAATTCTGGGTTACACTTAGGATCTTAAAATTCTAATGAAGACATCAAGGAAAATATTGTATCTGATACCTCTGAATGTTAGCACTGTAAGAATTTCAGAGTTAAAAGATGTTTGTCTGTTTGCTTTAAATCTAATCTGACTACTACTTTGTACAGATGCTCCTGTACTTATGATGGGGTTACCTCCCAATAAACCCATCTTAAATTAAAAATATCAAAAGTTGATAATGCATTTGATACACTTAACCTACTGAATATCACAGCTTAGCCTAACCTACCTTAAAGGTGCTCAGAGCACTTACATTAACCTACAGTTGGGCAAAATCATCTAACACAAAGCTTATTTTATAATAAAGTGTTGAATAGCCCATGTAATTTACTAAATACTGTACTGAAAGTGAAAAACGGAATGTTGTATGGGTGTTCAAAGTAGTTTCTACTGAATGCATATTGCTTTTGCACTATGGTAAAGCTGAAAATTTGTAAGTCAAATGGTCAGGGACCATCTGTATAAAAAAAACTGAAGGAGAAGGCTGGCCACGTAGCTGAGTTGGTTAGAGCATGGCCTTGTAACACCAAGGTCAAGGGTTCAGATCCCTGTAACAGCCAGCCACCCCCCTTCC
>NW_007728017.1:279886-339240 GCF_000696425.1 Galeopterus variegatus | reverse complement strand
AAGAAGGACGGTGGGCCACCCATCACCCCCCCCCCCCCCCCCCCCCCCCCCCCCCCCCCCGCAAAAAAAACTGAAGGGACAGATGTTTACAATTAGGAAAACCGGCAAATGGCAGGGACTACAACCCTGGTCTCTTGAATCCCAGTCCAGGAATCTATACACTGGCATTAGGAGGAAAATTTGTACTCCTACAGCTTCATGGGAAAAGGTCTTTTACTCCATTCCAGAGGTAGCAGTGCTGGAATGCACAATTCAAACCTCCTGCTCCACTGTCTTTTCCACCCCTCACCAAAGGAAGAGAAGTGATTTTGCTGGTTGGGGCAAGGCCAGTATGCAACAGGGCCACTCCACTGGACAGACAAGACTCAATATCTCCCTCTCTACCATTACTTTCCCAAGCCAGTGACTCTCAGATTTCAATGTATACATGAATTACCTGGGGATCTTATTAAAACACGGATTATGATTCAGTAGATCTGGGGTAAGGCCAGGAGTTTTCTATTTCTGCAAGCTCCAAGGTGATGCCTGGCCCCTGCTACCCATCCCTGAATCACAAGGCCCTAGAACATCTAGGTCAAGGGTCAGCAAGCATTTTTATATAGGGGTGAGAGAATAAATACCTCAGGCTTTCTGTTCCACAGGGCCTCTATCACAACTACTCAACTCTGCTGTTTTAGCATAAAAGCAGCTACAGAAACTATGTAAACATAGGACTGGCCTGTGGTTCACTTGGGAGAGCGTGGTGCTGACACCAGGTCAAGGGATAAGATCCCCTTACCAGTCATCTTTAAAAAAACAAAACAACAAGAACAAAAAAAACTATGTAAACAAATAAACATATCTGTGTTCAAAAAGAACTTTATTTATGGACACTGAAGTTTGAATTTCAAATGCTTTTCACATATTGCTATGGGTCAAATGTGTCCTCCAAAAGTTCGTATATTGGAAACTTGATCTCCAGTGTAACAGTGTTAAGGTGGGTGGGAAATCCTATAATGGTAATGGAAAGTTGGGCCTTTAAGAGGTGATTAATTTGTGAGGACTGTACCCAGGTGAATAGATTGATCCATTAACAGATAATGGGCGTGGTTCTGTGGCTTTATAAGGAGAGCAAGTGAGCAGGGTAGCTCTCTTGCTCAGCCCATTCTCACCATGTGATATTCTGGTCACCAGGGGCTCTGTACAGTTAGTTTCCACCAAGAAGAAGGCCCTCACCAGATGTGCCCCCTGAACCATGGACTTCCCAGCCTCCCAAACTGTAAGAAATAAAGTTTGTTTCTTTATAAATTACCCAGTTTCAGGTATTCTGTTACAAGGAACAGAAATGAACTAATACATGTTATTATATTATTATTCTTTTGATTATTTTTCAACCATTTATAAATGTAAAAGCCATTATTAGCTTGCAGGCCATACAAAAGCCAGAAATTCATATGGGGCTATGGCTATATAGTTTGCTGACCCTTGAACTAGGTTTGGGAATACAGTCCAGTCTTTATGTAGTAAGCAAAGTAGACAAAATTTACTCTAGCAGGCTCAAGCACGTCACTGCTTTCTCTATTGTAGTTTCTCTTCTTGGATAGGTAAACGTGGTCAGCCCTTTCTTCATTTTAAGAAGAAAGAAACATAACCTATTTTGGTCTCAGATGTAATCTAGATTTCCTGAAGGTTGAATTCTATATGTAGTGAAGCCAGTGTTTTGACCCCTCCTTGGGTTCCATGTGTCTCTTGTTAGCTCATAGAACCTGGAGGACAGAAAGGGTATTTAGAAGCCCTAATCTTCCAACAAGACCACAATGCATCTCTGGAACATGTTAAGTCAATCTCCCTCAGCAAGAATGTCAGCATGTTTAAAAAAGGACAAAAAATGCCCTATACCTTTCTATAAAAAAACTAAATGATTCAGTTAGTGAATAGTAATCTTCAGTCCCGGCCAGCTGCCCCCCACACCCCCCAAAAACACACAAACATTAATACATTTATAAAAAGTGAATTATTTAACAGTATTAAAATGAGTCTACCTCCCTGAAGAGCCTCTGCTTCTTTGTCCCCACTAACTGATCCAGAAATCATGTTCACATGATGGGTCTGTTGAGTCAGGTATTCCTGAAAATCTTTCACGAAGTCCAAAGGCTCTGGTTTCTTTTCACCCATCTTTGCTTTTTGGTTTTATTTTTAAGTTTACAGTTTGTTATACCTAGAAAAAAAAAACTGAAATAATTTTGCATTATTTAAAGAGATCCAGTACACAGCAAAACAACAGCAGTGACAAAAACTATTTTGGGCAAAACAGAATACAAAGCAACAGAAAACATGGTGCCTGACTTTAAATACTTTATATTATTTCTGGTGAACTAAGGAAGACATACATGCAATGGTAAAAAATCAATATATTTAATAAACATAAATTGGGATTCAAACTTAGTCATAGAGGATGGAAAGAAATAAAGACAGAAAAAAGAGGAAATAAGTCCAGATGAAAGAAATAAGCACATCAGCAAGGATTATAGATGAAGGAGACAGTAAAGAAACCAAGTGGCTCAATGAGGGCTCAGAGATAATCTTCTGGATGATGCACATGTTCCATATCTGTACTGTCTAATACAGCTGCTATTAGCCACATGTAACTACTGAGCACTTGAAATGTGGCTAATCCAAATGACCTAAGTTTTTTATTTTATTTAATTAATTTAAATTGAAATAGCCACATGTGCTAGTAACTACCAGCAAAGTCTCTTAGATCATAGTGTTCACATGAATAAGTAGTCTAGACATGAGTGGTCTAGAACAGAGGGTGGCAACACTTTTCTGAAGAGCCAGAGGGTAAATATTTTAAGCTTTCCAGGCTATGCCCATCTGTGCAACTACTCAACTCTGTCACTGTAACTAAAAGCAGCTATAGACAATATCCAAACAAATAGGTGTGGCCAATAAAGTCCTTATAAAAACAGGCATTGAGCCAGATTTGGCCTACAGGGCATAGTTTCCCCACCCCTGCTCTAGAAAATAACCAAATCACCACCTCTACCACGCATCATCCTACCCACTCAGAGACTGGGGAAACAAGAGAAAAAATCCCTGGTGCTGGTGTAGAGAAGGGAAGGCTCTTGTAAGACTTTCCTCATATAGGCTTATGGCCCAAATTCACAAATCAAATAACCAAAAAGCTTTCCAGTAGGAACAAGATGAGGAAGTCTAGCACCTGGGAGACAAAAGGTCTTTTCTTCCAGTAGAAATATTTTCATGCAAATAAATATGTTCCTCCTTATATACACCTTATGCTAAAAATTTTAACTTTTTAATGAGTAATTTTCCACCTAAAAAAGTTTTCATCTTTAATAGCCAGTAGTAGGCAACTAAAGATAAAGATTACTCACTTCTCAGCATATATGCTTAACTTTTTCTTGAGGTCTACCACATACCCAGAAAAGCACACAAATCGTTAAGGGTAGAGCTTTATGAATTGTCATAAAGTGAACACATCCATGAAATGAGCACCAAGATCAAGAAACAGAAGGCTGCCAACATCCCAGAAGCCTCCCTTGGTTACCCTTACAGTAACTAGGCCCCCTCTACCCTGTCAAGGGTTACCACTATCCTGACTTCTGACACTGTAGATAAATTTTGTCTGTTCTTCAACATTATGTAAATGGAATCATACACTATGAGCCTCTGTATGGTTTGTCACTCAACATTATGATTGTAAGATGCATCCACAGTGTTGCATGTAGCTGAAGTTTACTTATTTTCATTGCAGTAGTCCATTATGCGACCATACCACAACTAATCTATCTATTGTACTGTTTGGGGGTCATTTGGGTAAATTCCAGTATTTGGCTGTTGTAAATAAAGATTCTGTGAACATATTACTACATGTCTTTTGCTTAACATTGTACTCATTTCTGTTGCACAGGCATGAAATCAAAGTAAAATTCAGCTTTAGATAATGCCAAATAGTTTTTCAAAGTGATTATACCAATTTACACTCCCACTAGCAGTGAACAAGAGTTCTGTTGCTCCATATCCCTGCCAACATGTGGATTTTTTTTCCTTTTTCATTTTAGCCATTCTGGTAGGTGTGGTGATGGTATCAGACCAGTTTTAATTTGTATTCCTTGATGATTAATGAAGTTGTGAACTTTTTAGTATGTTAATTAGCCGTTGAGATACCGTCTTTTGTGTAATGTCCAAATCTTTTACTCATTTTTCTACTGGGTTTTTTTCTATTTAATATGAGAGTTCTTCATAATATTCTGGATATGAGTCCTTTACTAGATATGTGTATGTTAAGTGTTTTCTCCCACTGTGTGGCTGCCTTTTCACTTTCTTAATGGTAACTTTTTTTAAATTTTAGAAATATTTTTTAGTTTTTTCATTGATTATACATATTCACAGGGCACAGAATTGACCATCAGAACCTGTGCCCAAGTTAATGGTAACTTTCGATGAACAGAAGTTCTATTAAGAACTATATTAATAGCCCAATTTACCCGATTTTTCCTCTTTACATTTAGAGTTGTTTGTGTCCTATTTAAGAAATCCTTGCCTACATCTTACTTGAAGAGTTCTCCTACGTTTTCTTCTAAAAACTTTAGTATTTTTTTTAATCTTTCATATTTTTATCTGCAATTGAGTTTTGTGTATGGTGTGAGGTAAGAGTGAAAACATACTTTATTACAAGGAGATATTTAATTGTCTCAGCAATGCACAACCAATAGACCAGCCCTTCTCCACTGGACTCTAGTACCACCTTTCTAATGGTTATGCCTTGGATTAAGAAATTCATCACTGTCCAGATTCAAAGATTTTCCCTTTTTCTATCAGTTTATCAGCTTGCTTGGAGAATATACTCAGCATCTATCTTCCTTAGTTGCAACAACAAAAAAAGCAATGGTCCACTTTAGTTTCATTAATTCACATTTCCCAATTTGCAATTTCCCATACTCATCTTTTTTTACTTTTAGGCCACCTTTTTAAATCACTTGCTTTGGTCTGGCTCTACTTTCTCAATCTCAAGGATTATTGATTATTGCTGGCTTTTGAACCAGTTTGTTTTAGTTGTTCCCCCTGCCCCCTTTAACATGTTTACTTGAATTGGTTCTATGTTTCCTGATCATTTTATTACTATTTGTTTTGTGAATATGGTTGATTCTGCTGATTATGTGTCCTTCAAATTTTGTCCTTTGTTTAGAAAATGTGAGCTAGTCATCTCCAATGAAAAAAATGATCAAGTGTAAGATCTGGGAAATTATTTTTTAAATTGTAAAAGCTGTAAAGCCCTAGTATTCACACTGCAACTTAGCATCACTTCTTACCAATCAGTTCATATGAATACTAATACATTTCCACTGAAAAGATAAACCTTACCAAATCTTGATTAGAAAGCATAATGTTGCTACAGTACATGTGACAGTGCAATAAAAACACAGAAGATTGCCAGTAAGCAAGCAGAAGAAAATGATATTTTTATACATGCATCTCAAATTTAAGAACACAAATGAGCCTAATTACAGAGGATGGTTGGCATATTTTGACAGTCTTGGCTGTTATCACATTGTCACATAAATTTCACTGTGTTCCTTGCCATAAATTGCATGCTGCTTTTCAATCATAATGCATGATTAGACCAAAAAAAGGGATGACAGTGAAATAAGATAACATTGCAAACATGAAGAAAACTATTCTTTTTTTTTTTTTTTCCTTTTTGTCTTTTTTCGTGACCGGTAACGGGATCGCAACCCTCAGTGTCGCGCCCGTACCGCGACCGGCAACGGGATCACAACCCTCAGTGTCACGCCCGCACCGCGCTCAACCAGTGAGCGGACCAGTCTCTATATGGGATCCGAACCCTTGGCGGGAGCGCCGCCACACTCCCAAGCGCTGCACTCTACCGAGTGCGCCACCAGGCCGGAAAACTATTCTTAAACTAGAATTTTAAATATACTGATAGTGTTTATAACCTCAGACATCCTGCCATGATTTCAAAATAAGGTATCATTTAATCCCTAAGCATTTTCGTGCCCACTTGACCTGTATCACTTATTGCACATATCCTCATATCCCAAGGCATGACGGGCCCTTGCCAAGTTCTAGTCAATAAAACAGACCCATAGGAATGAAAGGTGGCTAAATCTAAGTGGATTCTTTGGTTCAAAACCCAGCTTTCTACATCTCAAATCAATATTTCTAAGCACAATAAATGGAAAAAGAACAATAATTCTAAAACTACAGAAGACTTCCTGTTATAGAAAGAAAATAAAGGTTTTCTATCCAAACCATTTTCCTGTCTTTAATATAATCATCATCAGTCTCAGGACTGAAAGTTTAATCTAAGAACTCCACAAATTAACTGATATCTGGAGATGCTTCTAAGGCAACGATAAATATAAAAACTTTGCAAACATAACACACACACACACACACACACACACACACACACTCTTTCTCTTCAGGAAATCAGCAAACTATATGTTTTTCCAATGATATCTTTCCTACTGGCTATAAACTCCACACCCTGGAACTTGTTAGTCAAAAAAATTACTTCCTTTACTTAAAATTTCAATGTGTAAAATAATCACATCATCAGAAAAATAAATATATTTAAGCATTTTCCAGTACTATTATAGATTTGGGTGGTGTATTCCAACCCAAATCTACTCTTTCTGCTGATATTGCTATGGACTCACTTCCCCAAAATCCATATGTTGAAATCCTAATCTCCAGTGTGATGGTAATTGGAAGTGGTGCCTTTAGGAATTAGATTACGAAGGTGGAGCTCTGTGAATGGGATTAGTGCCCTTACAAGAAGAGACTCAGAGAACTAGTTTCCTCTGTCTCTCTGCCACTTGGGGATACAACCAGGAAACAGGCCCTCACCATTCACTGGTTCTGCCAGCAGATCTTTGATCTTGGACTTCCCAGGCTCCAGAACTGTAAGTAATAAGTATTTGTTTAAACCACCCAGTCTATGGTAATTTGTTATAGCAACCTGTACTGAGACATATATCTAATTATATCAACCAAAGAGAAGAATATTCCCATTCCTCATGATTACCATTCCTTATGATATAGCAACATTCCTGAGTCCTTCCTGCGATTAGTCAGATTAAAATTATGCTAAGTTTTGTCCAGGATGTTTAGGTTTATGTATATATAGAAACTGGCTAGAGTACACCTAAATCATTTTTATGACAATAGCTTCCCTCACATTATCCATTTGTAGCTCAAAATGCTTTTACAAAACAACCAGAGGCTACCCAAGTCAGTGGAGGAAAAAGAGGTATCTGAGAATTAAGCTTTGATATCCCCAAAAAAGATGAAAACCTTTTACCTTCAAGCAGGTAATTTAAGCTATTCTCTGACTTTTCTTGGATTTATCTCATATGAAGTCCTCTGATCCCTTTTCAGTATCATATTATAAGTGGGAAGTTGTCAATCAAACTGGCTAGAGTACACCTAAATCATTTTTATGACAATAGCTTCCCTCACATTATCCATTTGTAGCTCAAAATGCTTTTACAAAACAACCAGAGGCTACCCAAGTCAGTGGAGGAAAAAGAGGTATCTGAGAATTAAGCTTTGATATCCCCAAAAAAGATGAAAACCTTTTACCTTCAAGCAGGTAATTTAAGCTATTCTCTGACTTTTCTTGGATTTATCTCATATGAAGTCCTCTGATCCCTTTTCAGTATCATATTATAAGTGGGAAGTTGTCAATCAATATATACATACACACACACACACACACACACACACACACACACACACACACACACACACATCCTCTTAACTAGGAGCTAATAATTTAAAATAGATATACCAAGATGCGAAGTAGAAGGCAACCACTACTATGAAACAGAGGTAATATAAGAACCAGAGAAGAGGCTCTTTTACCTAACTTCCTCCTAAAGTCTGTCTTTTTTTATAAACTATGAGAAAATTTTGAGAACAACTTGATTAGGGAACAGAAGGATATGTTTCATTCATTTAACATTTCTTTGAGAAGTGTCTAAGGGTTACTGACTATAAGGAAGAATACTTAGAAACTAACTTAACTTATACAACAACTTAATTTGGGGTTAGGCAGGCCTATAAACATAAAGTGATTATAGTTCAACAGATGTATTTACTGCTATAGCCTAATAATTATAGTCATTGAAAGATTTACTCTGCAATACAATACAGATTAATAGAAAAGGCTGACAAATGAGGCTTGGTTTGTATAGAGTAACATGGGTCTTCAAAAAGAATTAGAACACAACTTCTGATTTCAGAACTGTCAAAAACTCTTTGAAGACAAACAGGGACATTATGAAGCTTTGAGAAATCAAAAAGCATAGTATAAAATGGAAGTAAAACCATGTTAGAGTTGTACAATCTAACCTTTTCACCCCAAATCAGTTCCTTTTTCTTGCCACTGCAACATCGATGAAATATGGAGTAATCGAAATTCACTCTGATGACATGCCAAAGGACTCCAAAAGGCCATGGAGGGAATTTCAACTAAAATTTAAAAGCCATACAGAGGTCTGCAAAGAAAAGCACACCACAAATCAAAATCTTTAAGACAGAAACTTAATTAGCATCTATAGGTTTAATAAACTAACAACTTGTGCCAATCTTACCACTACTAAAACTGACAGATTAAAGAACTAAGCAATTGCTTCAACAAAAGCTCTATATAATCATCAAAAAATAACATACCCTAGATTAGTGCATGTTGTTTCACTGCGTTTTCACTGTGGATTTCTTAAGATTTCAATTTTGACAAAAATTTTAATGTTTTTCTAAATTTATTTCATTTGTTCACAGTGCACTTCTAAAAGGGTCAGGCTTAGTACCACTAACAGCTATAGCTGCATAAAAACAATGCATTCGCGCTACACAGGGAAATATTTGTAGGAAAGGATTAAAAAAAAAAAAAAAACCCCAAAACCCCACCACTCACACCTAACAAAGACATATCTGATTCCCATCTTTATTGTCCTCTCTACTGCAATACACAACAGTTATCGGGTTCTGGGCAACACTCTGGATTGCTAGGAGAGAAGATCACTGAAATCTCAATTCACTGGAACGAACTCCCATGAATACACGTATTAGTCTTTAGCTAGTGTTGAAGACACGACATAAATCAAAATTAAATGGAATTTAAAAATTGTTAGTCCAGATATTTCAAAAAGTTGTTTTAAAGAAGTTCTGTTTCTTCTATACTGAATTTCCTGAGATCTCATGTGAAGTACGCATAAAACAAATGTACTTCACAGGGCCTGGTTTTCCAAAGCCTTGCAGTTTCAAATATTGACCTTGCAAAGGACAGGAAAATTTCCCCAGGCTATAGTCTCTGTTGTAAGATAAAAAAATTGGAACACAGCAAGGTTGCTGGCTGAAAGACAGGTTACTGATTGATATGTAAAGAATTGCTGTAAGAAGAGTATGCTTAACAAAATCAAGCTTTTGTTAGTGGATGACTTAACTGAATTATAATGTCACCTTACTGAATGTTGCCAGCTTCTATTGTTAAACTTGTTAAACTGTACTTAGCAAAAACCCCACCTATGTTCTCTTCCTGGAACTTCTTGGTCTGGAGAATAAATGCAAGAAGAGAACCCCAATTCGGGGTTAATTTCCCAAATGGAAGGAATGCCTCTCTTGAGAGTTCCAGAAGATTAACCCCGTTTCGGGACTTCTCACTGCTCAGAAGAGATGGGCTTTGGTGGCTCGTCACCCAGGGGAAAAGGGGCGACAGATCCGTGGGAGGCAAAGCAACAATCTCACATTTAAGAAGCCTTCATTTTTTCTGCTCGCCTGTCACTCCTCTTTCGGGTTCTGACCAGTTGTTAACGGTACACTAAATGTACCACGTGGTTAGTGGGAGCTGGAAGAGGTTTAACTTCAGATCCAGTTATCGGGCAGTCAGTAGGTGCACGGCTTGGCTCCTCGCACTCCAGACAGTTTATCAAGAGACCTGAACCCCGAATAAACCTAAATCGTTCTTTGCTACAATACCCTTCCAAACATCACAGGTGCCTAAAATTAGAATGCACGTGCAGTGGAAACACACCGGGCAGGTTCAATACATAAAAGACGAAGGTTCTAAAGTCCTCCCAACGAGCAGCCCGGGACCGGCGTTGGGGCAGCACCCTCACCAGGACTGGAACATCTTCATCGGGACTCGGAACACCTAGGAGACCCGCTCCTGGGCGGAGCCCCAGCCCATGGGACCCGGTGAAAACTTAAACCTCGGGGCGCCCCCCGCACAACCACCTGTCAGAGCCACAGGCAGCAGTCCGCACCCCGGAGCCTCGGACAACACAGGCACCGCCCCCTCGGGTTCCCCTCGGCCACAAGCCCCGCAGGCCTCCGCACTCGGGCCTGAAAGGTCCCGGGTCGAGACACCGCCCACCGACGGGCCACGCCCGACCCTCTGCTGGACCTGAGTCTCGGGCGGGGACTCACCTCCCGCCGCTCCTTCTTACATGCCCTCCTCAGCTGCGTCGCCGCCGTCCAAGCCGGCAGCCCGCTACTTACCTCCTGACAACTGCACAGTGGGACCCCCACCTCCTCGTTCAACGCCGCTGCCGTCGCCGCCGCCGCCGTCTTCGTCACCGTCACCGACGCCGCCGCTGCCGCCATGTTTGTTGTGTCTCCAGCTCTCTTCCCGCCCCCGGCCTTGCCCAAGTATCGCGTGAGCAGTACGTAGGGCGAAAGCGAAGGAGGGAGTTGTATGTCTCTCTTGGGGTTCCGTAGGTGCGAGAGGGCGGGGCCTCGAAGGGTGTGTGAGGGGCGTGGTGGGTGGGCGGGGCCCTGGTTCGGCCCGCCCCCAGGCGCTGGTGCTGGCGCGCTGCCCAGAGACACAGAACAGACGGGAGCGATCGAGCGATCCGGGCAGCGGCAGCGATGGAGGGTCCCGCGGTTCGGCTGCTGCTCGGCAGTGGGCTGGTGAGTGCGTTTGTGGAGGGCGTCCAGAGGGCCCAGGGCGACCTTGGCCTTCGGCGTCGCCACCAGCTATGTTTCCTAACGGGCCGCGGTGCCAGCCTGAACTCCGCTCCACGTCCTGGGCCCGCGCCTTCCTCGCTCCGCCGGCCGGTCTCCAGACCCTTCACCCGCAGGCGGTCAACGACTCCAATCTCCCTCCAGACCTCCGCTTCTTTGGGGAGAGCTGGGGGCGGCATTTGGTGGAAAGTGGGGCCGGGGGCTGGTCTAGAAGCTTCTTTGGCGGAGCCGAGTCAGCAAGGTGTCTTTTGCAAGCCGTTGGGTCCTGACAGCCACCGAGTCTCGGATCCCTGGAAGCACTTGTCACAGATGTCAAACCTACCTGACGCCCTAAGCCACCTTCCCTCGATGATTCCATTTGACTCCCCTTTCAAAAGCAGATTGTTAAAATATAGGCACAGTCTCATTCCGAGCAGAGTGTGTCCCTTCTGCGGCCCCGCTCGAAAGGCAGGAAGGGACTTCGGAGTTGGTCGGACTTACCGGCCAGGGAGAGAATTCCTCCCGTCCTTTATCTCGCGGCTGGGTCCTGAGCATCTTCCACGGATGGGCTCACCACGGCCCAGAGGAGCCCATCCCAGTCCCGCTTGCTCGAACTTGCTGAAACCAGCCTCCTGTTGTACGTACCTATTTTTTTTTTTTGGCAGCTGGTTGGTATTGGGATCCAAAACATTGATCTTGGTGTTAGAAGACTGCGCTGCAACCAACTGAGCTAACTGGCTAGCCCCCTGTTGTATGTACTTAATTCTGCCCTCTGGACCTACACAAACTGTTGATTCTTTAACAGCCCTTGTGTCTGGGTTGTCATTGCCACACTAAACAGCCCTATCCTCTTCAGTCCCTCGTCCTAGGGCATGTTTTCCAAAACCCTGTCACGTTTAGGTAGACTTAGGTTTGTCAGTACATTTCATTGAAAATTTTCCCACTGCTGACTTTTACTTTTTTTATTTCCTGTGCACTTGTTTTAATGAGTTAAAGGCTCTTCAACTGCTGCTTAAGTCTTATGCCCAGAGGCAGGACTCTTTATCTTTTTGTCTCACATTAGAGATAATTAATGTTATTTGACTGTTTTACAGGCTTGGGAGGTTCAGAAAATTAGTAAAGTCATGTCAGTATATTGTCCCAAAGGAACAGAAGTATACTCTTATAATTACAGTTTAGTAGTGTTTATAATTGTTGGATAATTTAGCAAAAACGTTTTCCTGGGTTTAAGTTTAACTCTGTTTTAGAGCCAACATTTATTCACTGTGTACTGTGTGGCAGGCATATTGCTGATGTGCTGTCTGCATCATCTCATTTAATTTTCACAGCGTCCTAATAAGGAGTTTAATCTTGCAGGTGAGGGGTTGATGCAGAAAGAGATTAAGTGCCTTGCCCAAGGCTAGAAAGTGATAGAGCTGTATTCAGACTCTGTCAGATTCTAGACTTAACCTTTGTGCTCTACTGCTTCCCCTTCCTTAGAGTTATCAGGGACCAATTTTGTTTGGATTTATTGTTTTTGTGTGTATGTCTCATAGTCCTTCATAGTTTTTAAAGCTCTTTTACATAAATTAGCTAATTTAATTGAGTGAATATTGACCGTAGCATAGTGGTTAAGAATGTGGGTTTTTTGGACTGGCCCGTGGCTCACTCGGGAGAGTGCGGTGCTGATAACACCACGGTCGCGGGTTCGGATCCCTATATAGGGATGGCCGGTTCGCTCACTGGGTGAGCGTGGTGCTGACAACACCAAGTCAAGGGTTAAGATCCCCTTACCAGTCATCTTTAAAATAAAAAAAAATGTAGATTTTGCAGCCAGACTGCTTGGGTTTTGTTTTAGTCCACTTCTGTTGCTTATAACAGAAAGACCTGAAATTGGGTGATTTATAAAGAAATATGGTATTTATTGCCTACAGTTTCAAATGCTGGGAAGTCCAAAGTCCAGGGAACATATGTGGTGAGGGCCTTGGTGGTGGTGTCTCTTGGCAAAAATGGCAGGAGCAGAGAGAGACTAAGCTCCTCACTTACTGTCCTTATAAAGCCATCAGAGCCACACCCATGACCACCATTAAACCATCAATGGATTTATCAGGTCACTAGGGCAAGGTCTTCACCATCTAATCACCTTTTCAAGGCCCAACCTTTCAATTACCATAATAGGATTTCCCACCCGCTTAGCACTGTCACAGTGGGGGTTGTTTCTAACGTGGATCTTTGGGGGACACAATTCAATCCATATCAGGTTTGAACCCAGGCTCTGTCACATCCTAGTGGCATAACCTTGGGCAGTTTACTTAACCTCTTTGGGTTGCAGTTTCCTGATCTGTAAAATGGGGAGAATAATAATAGTACCTACTTTCCAGAGTTGTTATGAAGATTAAATGAGTTCATTGTTCGCATAAGACTGCTGTGTATCGATTGTCCCCCCAAAACTCATTGAAGCTTGATTCCCACTGTAACAGTGTTAAGAGGGTGGGAAATCTGACATGGTATTTGAAAGGTGGGGCCTTTAAGAGCTGATTGGATCATGAGGACTGTTCCTCCAAGAATGGATTAATCAATTCATGGGTTAACGGTTTAATAGGTTATCACAGAGTAGACCAGTGGCTTTATAAGCAAAGCAAATGAGCACGTGGAAGCGCTCGGCTCAGCCCTTGTTCTGTGATACCCTGCGTCACCATGGGACTCGGCAGAGAGTTCCCCCGAAGAAGTATGCCCTCACCAGATGTGGCCCCTGTACCTTGGACTTCTCAGACTCCAAAACTCTAAGAAATAAATTCTGTTCCCTTATAAATTACCCAGTTTCAGGTATTCTGTTATAAGCAACAGAAAACGGGCTAATACCAAGGCACTTAGAATATTCTCTGACATATGGTCAGCTCTCAATAAATGTTAGTTCTTATTGCCATTCGTAAGGCATTGTCTGCTATGGCACATATAATAATGACGAAAACACCCTACATTCAAGGAGTTTATCTTTTAGTGAAGAGGCTAGAACTTTTTGCAACTAATCTCTTATCATTTAGGTGTGGAACAAATTCTAAGTGGTCTGCAGTCGTCCTGTGGGTTCAGAGGAGAGAGTGATGACTGGGACCACTCAGAAAGAGACACGCTGTTTGGAAGCTGGGTTAGAGTTTAGGAGGGCCAAGGGGCGGCAAGAACACTGCAGAAAAAGGGGAATGAGGCCATTTTAAGGAATTTTGGGGTTTATCCTTTTGGGTTGTGGAAAGCCATTGAAGGTTTAGAGCTTGAGAGGTACTTTATCAGAGCTATAGTATAGTTAGATTGTTGTGTGGCAGCAAGTGGCATGGAGGGTAGAGAAATGCAAGGTAGGGCTAATTTTGGTTCCTACCCAGAAACAAAAGGAAAGGCAGAATTTATTGAGAACTTACTGTGGACCAGGGACAGAGTTTTACGTCCACTACCCTGTTTACTCTTCCTATGAACGCTGTGAAGTAGGCATTAGTAGTAGCTTCATTTTGCAGATGAGGAAGTGGGAGGCAACACCCAGTGTTCCCAAGTCATGTAGCAAGCAGGCCACAGCACTGGCACTCAGCCCACCTTTGCCTTCTTAGAAGGTCTCTTCTGTTCCTACAGGTGGGTTAGAACTTCCCTGCCTATTTTGTTGGAACAACCCTATTATTAGTGGACAATTGAACCTTGTAGTCAACCTGTGGATCCAAAGCATTTTTAGGCAACTTGAAATTAAGAGGTGATTTTTGGTTCCTTGTTCAGATAATTCTCTAAAAGTTCTGCCAAAAAGCCAAACTAGGTGTAAGTCTCGTTCAACTTTTTCCTGTCTGGACATGTATTTGGCATCTTGGTAGAAAAAGCTTGATAGATGCTATGGTTTCAATGTGTGCCTCAAAGTTCATGTGTTGGAAACTTAGTCCCCAGTACAGAGCTGTTGGGAGGAGAGGCCTAATGGGAAGTGTTTGGGTCATGGAGGTACTGCCCTCATGAATTAATTTATGCTGTTATCACAGGAGTGAGTTCCTTATAAAAGGAAGGGGTGTGATGGAGTTTGGATGTGTTGTCTCCGCCAAAACTCATGTGGAAATTTGATCCCCAATGTGGCAGTGCTGGAAACTGATTGAGTCATGGGGGCAGATCCCTTATGAATGGATTAATACTCTCCCTGGGGGATGGGGAGTAATGAGTGAGTTCTCGCTGTAGTAGTTCTCGCGAGAGCTGGTTGTTTAAAAAGACCCTGGCACCTTCTCTGTCTCTTGCTTCCTCTCTCTTGCTTCCTGTCACCATGTGATCTGCTTGTACCCACTGGCTGCCTGCCACTTTCCGCCATGAGTAGAAGCAGCCCGAGGCCTGTGCCAGATGCAGGTGTCCCAGAATCATAAGCCAAATAAACCTCTTTTCCTTATAAATTACTCAGTCTCAGGTATTTCTGTTATAGCAGCACAAATGGACTAAAACAGAAAATTGGTACCAAAGAGTGGGGTGTTGCTATACAGATACCTGAAAATGTGGATGAAGCTTTGGAACTGGGTAATGGGCAAAGGTTGGAGGAGTCTGGAGGACGTAGAAGAAGAGAAAAAGATGAGGGAAAGTTTGGAAGATTTTAGCGATTGGTTAAATGGCTGTGACCAGAATGTTGATAGAAACGTGGACTGTAAAGACCATGTGGATGATGAGGTCTCAGATAGAAATGAGGAACTTCTCAGGAATTGGACAAAAGATCACCCTTGCTACACCATAGCAAGGAACCTGGCTACATTGTGTCCATGCCCTTGATAGAAATGAGGAACTTATTGGGAACTGGACAAAAGATCACCCTTGCTACACCATAGCAAGGAACTTGGCTGCATTGTGTCCATGCCCTTGGACTTTGTGGAAGGTGGGACTTAAGAGTTGTGAACCAGAGCATTTGGCCAAAGAAATTTCTAAGCAGCAAAGCATTAAGCAAGCTGCATGGTTGCTTTTAAGAGCCTACTCTGAGTTATGGCAGCAAAATCATGATGTACAGCCAGAATTTAAAAGGGAATCAGAGCGTAAAGATTTGGAAAATTTGCAGCCTGGCCATGTGGGTAAAGAGGTGAAGAGCAGGAGAACACAAGGGTGAAGCAGATAGACTGGTTGCTAAAGACATTATCTTGGCGGTGAGGCAGCCAGATGCTAATAGTGGAGACTATGAGAGGAAAGACCTGCAGGCATTTGAGAAGTCGGGAAGGGTGCCCCACCCATCACAGGCCCTGAGGCCTAGAAGGACTGAGTTATCCTGGAGGAAAAACCTGGGGTGCAGCTGCCCTCAGGAACCTGCTCCCTGCATCCCAGCTGTTCTGGCTGGAGTGGCCCCAAGTGTGTTTCGTGCAGCAGCCCTGGAGAGTAGAGGCCTAAAACCTTGGTGGCACCCACGTTGTGTTAAGTCTGCAGGCCGGCAGGACGTGAGAGCAGTGGAGTCATGGCAGCCTCCACCTAGATTCCGGAGGATGTCTGGAAAAGTCTGGGGTCCCAGGCAGAGACCTGCTGCAGGGGCGGAGCCACTGCAGAGGACATCTACTAGACCAATGCCAAGCAGGAAAGTGGGGTCAGAGCCCCCAGAGAGAGCCCCCACCAGGGAAATGTCTAGTAGAGCCAACACAGCAGGGCTGCTGCCAGTACCCCAGAACTTCAGGGCCACTGGTAACATGCAACGCAGGCCTGGAAAAGCCACAGGCACCAGCGTGGCCCACTGGGCTGTGCCTGGCAGAGCTGTGGGAACAAGGCTGCTGGATGCTTTGGGGGCCCAGATGCCCGATTGTGCCCAGGATGCAGGACTTCGAGACAAGGAACATTATTTTGGAGCTTTAAGACATAATGTCTGCCCTGCTGGGTTTCGGACTTGTTTGGGGACTCTTTTTCCTTTCTTTTGGCCTATTCCTCCCTTTTGGAATGGGAATGTATACCCAGGGTCTCTTCCACCATTGTATCTTGGCAGTAGATAAATTTGGTTTTGTTTTTTAGGTTCACAGCTGGAACGACTTTTGCTTTTGGTCTCAGATGAGACTTTGGACTTTGGACTTTTAAGTTGGTGCTGGAGCAAGCTAAGACTTTTGGCACTGTTGGGATGGAATGATTGTATTTTGTAGGTGAAAGGAACATGAGTTTTGGGGAGCCAGGGGTGGGATGATAGAGTTTGGATGTGTTGTCCCTGCCAAAACTCATGTGGAAATTTGATACCCAATGTGGCAGTGCTGGGAACTGATTGAGTCATGGGGGCGGATCCCTTATGAATGGATTAATGCTCTCCCTGGGGGATGGGGAGTAATGAGTGAGTTCTCGCTCTAGTAGTTCTCGCGAGAGCTGGTTGTTTAAAAAGACCCTGGTACCTTCTCTGTCTCTTGCTTCCTGTCACCATGTGATCTGCTTGTACCCGCCAGCTGCCTGCCACTTTCCGCCATGAGTAGCAGCAGCCTGAGGCCTGTGCCAGATGCAGGTGTCCCAGAATCATAAGCCAAATAAACCTCTTTTCCTTATATTACCCAGTCTCAGGTATTTCTCTTATAGCAACACAAACGGTCTAAAACAGGGTGTCTTTGCTTTATTCAAAGTACTTGGATAAATCTGGGAAATCTATACGTTTACAACAGGGTCTTTTACATCAAGGATGTTACATTTTAAATGGGGAGACAAAGTATATGTTAAAAAATGAATATTAGGACAGTGGAAGATAGCGTATTGCTAATGCTAAATAAATATTACAGGCAGATGTGCTTATAGAGGATGGGGTTTGAACTGACCATCCAAAGAAGGGATGGCTTAGGTTAAGGTAAAGCAGCAGAGGGTGGAGATTCCAGGCTAAGGAGGTGTGTAAGCAAAGCTGTAGAAATAGGAATATGCTCTACTTGTACAAGAAATAGTATGTCAGGAGAGCTGATATGATAAGTTTGCAGAGGCATGGAATGGGTTCAGATGGCAAGTGCCTATCAGGTTAAGGGGTTGTGTTTGTACTTTTTCCTGTAGCAGTAAGGAACTGGTAGCTGCCAAGCAGGTTTGGCTTCTCCAATCTAGGATGCTAGAAACAGTCACAGTTGAATCAAGCCCAGGTTTATTTTGTTACTTCCTACATGAGTGAGTCTTGCCCAGCCAGACAGTGTTGCCCACAGTCCCGGATAACAGCCCCTTTGTTTACCAAAACACAAGCATTTATAGTGTTTATTAGTCATTAGTACAAAAATGGTATTTTCTTTGCAGATGCAAATATATTTGTTTCCTACCCTTCTTTCTCTCTGGTGCCAAGAAGACTAAGTAATCATAAAGATCCTCTCTGGCAGCCATAAGATTCTTTTCTCCTTTCTCTTAGGATCCTGGCACACTAACCCTGCCTTGGGCCTGCATTGTCTTCATTCCTTCTTTCCTAAGGGTTAGTCCTGGTCCCTGCAAGGCATTGGACATGCAACCCCTGGTCTGGAACTCAGGTCTCCTGACTTCTATTTAAGTGTTCTTTCTGCTTTACAAATTGTCTTCCCTAAAAAGGAAGGTAGGTTAAAGAAATGCCCAGTACCTGGTAAAGTGGTAGACCCAAATAATTACACAATGAAAAAAAAATTAAGTTCCATAATAGGATCCTGTCTTTTAAGATTTCTTTGGGAATAGTTGTGTGTCTGGTTTCATTTTTGCATACTGATAATTTGGGAAAGAGAGCTGGTTGAATTGACCAAGCTCACACAGAAGGCAAACAGATCTTTATGTTGATTGCCTGGCACTGTGCCCTTTCTTGGTCTATTTAGCCCTCTTATGAGGCAGTCACTATGATTCTTCTAGAAGGTTGAGGCATTTTTAGGAATTCCTAAGGACTGGAATGAGGAGCCAGAGACTGGTAGAAGGGAAAAGTTAAATTTTTAGTAGTTTTGGAGAACACTTAGAACAGAAGCTACTGTTTTTGGAGAAAGCAAAAAGAGATTAGAGAGATTCTGGTATAGAAGTTTTGGCTTGGGAATATGAAAGTAGGGAAAGGATCAACTTAAAATTAAAAATGAGATATGCAATATTTCAATCAGGTCTTAAAATGGATATTTCTAATGTAGTCAGAATTCAGTAAAAAGTCTGTGTAGAAGAAGATGAAACGTGCTTTAAGTAGAGGAAGAAACATTGCATAATTTACTTCACTAATGAACACATATAAGCCCTGAAGGATAAACAGCATAAAGAAGCAAATCCTCATTATCCTTCCTCCTCTTCCTAGTCATGTTTCATTGTAAGGGAAACTGCTGCTGCCTTGGCAGGACTGTGCCTCTGCCAACCACAGAGAACCTAAGGCTGTAAGAGAAAATGTGGCTAATATAATTGGCCATCTCTGAGTCAGATTCAAAGTCTGTATTAAGTATTGTTCCATGTGGGCTGGCCAGTTAGCTCACTTGGTTAGAGCATGGTGCTGATAAAACCAAGTTGAAGGATTCAGATCCCTATAACAGCCACCTGCCCCCCCCACCCAAAATCCAAATATTGTTCCATAAACCAGCAGAACTATTTATATCCCATAGATTGATCCTTACATCCCAAGGAGCAAAAAAAGTCAAGAAAATCACTGTTCTCATTTTGATTAGGTGAATTAACCTAAGGTAACAGTAGGCAATGAGCATAATTAACCATATTGCCATTTAACCCTGTATTTGTTATATTTAAAAAAATCACCCTAGAGGACCATCCATTTTCTACTACTGTTTCCTGTTGGAATACTTCCGATACATGTTTTAGACAACAGGTACAAAATATTTGGCATAAGAAATACAGTGTTAAGAATGTTTTCATTAAATTCTTCTAAATTGTTGATATAGTTCTCATAACTCATACCAATTCCTGTAATTTTAGAGCCATAATTTGTTTAATTTACTTGGGGGGAGGGGTGATAGAATTTTTTTACACTTTATTTTCAGATAATTGTAGATTCTCATATGGTTGTAAGAAATGCAGAGATCCTGCATACTCTTTATCCAGTTTGCCTCAATGGTAACACATTACCAAACTATAGTACAATATCACAACCAGGAAATTGACACTGATGCAATCCAGCAATCTTTTCACATATCCTCAGTTTTACATGTGTGCGTGTATGTATTCCATGCAGTTTTATCACATGTATGTTTGTGTATCCACCACTACAGTCAAGCTACAAGACAGTTCCAACAGCACATGAATCTCTTATGTTGCCTTCTTACAACCACACGCCAACCCTAACCACCTTCCCTGTGGCCCCCAACCACTGATAACCACTAATTTCTTCTCCGTCTGTACAATTTTGTCATTTCAAGAATGTTTCATAAGTAGAATTGTACAGTAATAGTTTCTTTTTCTGCTGAATAGCATTCCATTGCAGGGGAAGGGAAAAAACATTTCTTCTACCCTCTTAGGTTCAGTAAATGGGGCCTGGGAATTAAATGATAAAAGACAGATTAACAGGAGTAAAAGGTTTATTTTGTATACATAATGAGCAAGTATCTAATTTGTTAAATGGCTAAATGCTTACATACCTAATTTAGGTGAAAAGGAAGGAAGAAAAAAGGCTTCTGTGGGAAACACCAATAGGTTTATTTTGGAAAGACAAAATAGATTTACAGGAAAACAGACAGGTGATAAGAAAGTTTGTGATAATGTTTGCCTACACAAGTGAGCAGAGTGGTCTATCCATCTTCTTCAGGGCCATAAAACTCCCCTGGAGAGGAGATTTATGGCAGCGTCCCAGAGGTTGCTGCTTTTAGTCAGCAAAGGGAAGCTCCTAGAAGGCTTTTTCTACACTTGTTGAATCTCGAATGTCTTCAGCTTAAAATAATCATTATGCCAACTCTGGGCTTCCAAGTGGGTCCCCACACCATGATAGGGATGTACCACAGGTATTTAACCATTCACCTATTGAAGGACATCTGGATTGTTTCCAGTTTTTGACTATTATGAATAAAGCTGCTGTGAACATTTGTGTGCAGATCTTGAACTTAAGTTTTCATTTCTCTCAGATAAATATTCAAGAATACAACTGCTGGGTCATATGGTAAGTGCATGTTTATGAGAAACTGCTAACTGTTTTTCAGAGTGACTGCCATTTTACATTCACAACACCAATATATGAGAGATCCAATATCTCATTACACGTGCCAGCATTTGATGTTGTCGCTAATATTTTATTTTAGCCATTCTGATAGTGTGTAATTATACCTCACTGTATTAATTTACTTTTAAAATATTCTTTAGTTTCCAGCAAGATGGGAGAATGAGATATTCTGGCTAGTTGACAGTTAAAAGATCCTTCTTTTAGGTATTTTGCACATTTATTTATATCATAAAATAATATTATGTTACCTTCCCTTGATCTGTCAAGTTGAATCTGTGCAAGAGAACATGGAATTTTTATACCGTCAAAATTTGCTTTCCAAAGGTGAGCACTCTAAATATCTAGCTCTAGAATCAAACTAGGATCTTGGTGGACCTTAAGTTAGAAGAGGACTTAGAAAAAAGATTAAATTGTTCATTCATCCATTATCTTTTGCCAGTATAAAAATGAACGTTAAAGGGGATAATGAATGCATAAATGGGCAAATTCTTTTATTATCTTAGAATAAGAAAGGTCATTTTAATTTAAAGCTGAATGCCATCACCTGAAGAGAGATTAATAAAGTAAAATATTTCTGCACTTCAAAACAAACAAAACTATAAGCAAAGTCAAAAGACAAATGATAAACTGGTTTTAAAAAGTTGCAATTCCTGTCACTGAAGAGCTAATTAATTTATATAGAGTTCCTGGAAATCCATAAGAAAGAAAAGAAAAAGAAAGTGAATAGGAAAATGGGCAAAGGATATGAATAAACAGTAAGCAGAAAAGGAAATATGAATGGTTCTTAAACATATGAAAAACGTACTCAAATTCATAAGAGAAATTCAAATAAAAGAAGGCCTTGTGATATAATTTTTCACCTATCAGGTTGGTACAGAAATCAAAAAATTGGCCAGCACACTGTTTTGGCAAGGCTCGGGGGAAGCAAGTACTTACGTACAGCTCATCAAAATGGGAAGAAAATTACTTTAAACTCATAACATCTGATTCATCAGCAGGCATAGACAGGAACATTATGCGTTTTATCACATGTAGATTTGTGTAGCCACCACCACAATCAAGCTCCCATGTTGCAGCATTATTTATAATAACAAAAGGAGTTGTTATACCTTTCCCATCTAACCCTTTCCCCGCCCTATCCTGGACCACAGGTAATGACTTTTATTAGTTTCCTATGCATCCTAAAGTGGAGCCTGGTTTAAAGAAATCAAAAGCTGTGTTCTTGTACACAATGGACTATTTTGCAACTGTTTTTAAAAAGGAATGAAAATTCCATGTATGTCCTGATATGAAAAGATCTCCAGAATATATTGCTACATGAAAAAAGGAAGGTGCAGAATAGGGTACATGGTATGCTACCTCTTGGAAAGGACAGGGAGAAAATTAAGAATGTGTATTTCTATTTGCTTATGTTTATTTAAAAAGAACACTAAAGGTGTTGGCCTAAAAGAAACTGAGGCTGAATATATAAAGCATAGGATTTATTGAGCCAGTATGACTATTACATCCTGGGAAACACACAGGTCAGGTTGCCCTGAGCAATGTGCTTCAAAGAGGACCATTAGAGCTTAGCATTTTATAATCACAAAGAAGGGGGAAGAATCAAAGTAGAGAGAGAGAGGACAGCCCCGCCTAATCAATCACTTCGTCAGTCCTTCCATTGGTAGTATATGACTTATAGATTTGGGATTGTTGCTAGGTTACATCCTACCTGCAAGGACCTAGCAGAAGAGATACAAGAAGGATTCTAGGTTATTTTATAATTTTCTGGTGCCATCATGTCTGTTTCTAAGTAAAAATGGTCTTATGATAACATTTTTCAGGATGTGCAGATGTGACCACTGACTTAGTTCTACCAAGGCACGACAATTTTTTTTTTTTTTGTGGCTGGCCAATACGGGAATCTGACCCCTTGACTTTGGTGTTATAATACCTTGCTCTGTTTTTTTGTTTGTTTTGTTTTAGGGTGGCTGGTCAGGTACAAGATATCTGAACTCTTGACTTTGGTGTTATAACATCATGCTGTAACCAACCGGTTTTTTTTTTTTTGGTTTGGGGTGGCTGGCCAGGAAAATGGATCTGAACCCTTGACCTTAGTGTTATCAGCACCATGTTCTAACCAACTGCTAACTGGCCAGCCATACCAAGGCATGACAATTTAGCTGACCTGGTCAGAGCATAATTTTTTTGTGTTTGAAAGATACATAAGAAACTAATCAAAGTGGTTACCTGTGGTTGGATTGGGATGTGGTAGCAGTTTCTTGGGTTTTGTTTTGTTTTTGTTTTTTGGTGGCTGGTAGGTAAAAGGATCTGAACCTTTGACCTTTGGTAACAGTTTTTTGAACCTTGATAATATATTACCTGTTCAAAACAAATGAAAAACTTTAAAGCCAGGCAACTGGGAGGGGTCATCTTGGGAGAGGTATATTCATGAATCAGTTCTCAGACTCTAAGCAACAAGTTGAATGGTTTGGCTTTTGAAAGTTGTAAGAGGGGTTGAGTTTTCAGTCTTCAAAGTCCATGCATGTAGGGGCTGGCCCGGTGGCGCACTGGATAAGTGCGCCGCTTGGGAAGCGTGGCGGCGCTCCCGCCCGAGGGTTCGGATCCCACATACAGACCGGTTCCCGCTCACTGGCTGAGCGAGGCGTGGGAGCAACACCGAGGGTTGCAATCCCGTTGCTGGACACGGAAAAAGACAAAAGACAAAAAAAAAAAGTCCATGCATGTAAACCACAGATTCCAGCCGAGGTTGCACGTTAGAATAACAGGGGGGAGATTTTTAGAAATAAGGAAGCCTAGGCCTGAGTCTATTGAATCATAATCTTAATTAAGGTGGGGCTACGATAGCTCTTTTTTATTTTAAGCTCCCCAAGTGATATGGGTGTGCAACAAGAGTGGTAACCTCTGATTTAAATCTTAGGGATGCTTGTGCAGACACTAAGAGTAGTTGGTAAGTGTTCTTGGAAAAAATCAGATTCTTTAATATGTGTTATGATGTGTATATTCAGCAGGTAGATTCTTATGAAATGCATAAAATTATTCTGCAGTGTAATGTTAAGCATGTTATCTAAAACCTACTTCCAGCCTTTTAAAAACAAGCCTGCTTTAAAATTCTAAAGCATACATGGTTCAGGCAATTATACATAAAGTCTTAACACTAAAAACTTTTATTATTAAATATTTCTAGCATACTGAAAAGTGCAGGAACTAATATAACTGGCACCCATATACATGCAGCCCACTTTTGCTGCAGATTTTTTTTTAAAGAAACAAAACAATACTGCAACACACCTACATTCCCACCCTCTCCTCAGATGTAACCACAATCTTGAAGGTGATGTATATGCTTCCTGTTCATGTTTTAAAACTTTTACTACGCTTGTGTATACCCATAAGAATATATACTCTCATTTGATATGTTTTAAAGTGCACATAAATGCTGTCATTCTGAACAAATCCTTTTGCAGATTGCTTTTTTTTTACTGAATATTATGTTTTCAAGATTTATCCACATTGATACAAGTACATATAGCTCCCTAGTTTGCTTTAACTGCTGTAAAGTATTCTGTGGAATCAATAGACCACAATTTGTGCATTCCTTTGCTGATCTTGGATTTTGAAAATTTTTACCTTTACAAACATCACTACATCCTTTGCATATATTTACTTGTGCATATGAACTAAAGTAGAATTTCTGGGCCTTAGTGTAAATATGTTACCTTAGTCCATTTTGTACTGCTGTAAGAGACTGGGTAATTTATAAAGAACAGAAATTTATTTTTCATAGTTCTGGAGGCTGGGAAGTGCAGTATCAAGGCACTGGCAGGCTCAGTTGTCTGGTGAGGATTTTCTTGCTGTGTCCTCCCATGGAGGAAAGTGGGAGGACAAACAAGCAGAATGCTGCCTTCAGCCTCTTTTATAAGGGCTGTAATCCAATTCACTTTAGTCACAGTTTCAACACCTGAATTTTGGAGTGGACACATTCAAACCATAGCATATATCTTTATCTTTATTTACTATTACTGAATTGTCAAAAGTGATATTGCCCCAGTTATTTATTCACTCAGCCCACAGAGTATGAGAGTTTCTCCTCCTCCTCCTCCTACCCTCTTCCCAACCCTTCAGGGTCAAGTAGTGGGGGAGAAGCTACCGAAGAATGAGAAAGATTGGAGTTGGAAAGAATGGGAGAAAAACAGGCAGAGCAAAACCATGGAAATCAGTGATAAGAGCATTTGGAAGGAGGAGGATGCACTTAATTTAACTAAACTGACTCTGCTGAGGGCCAGTGAGTTGAAGACTGAAAAGCACGAAGATGTTTGGAGACCTTACAGGGGGGAGATTGTGCAGAGTCGTGGTGGGGAACCATCCTGGGGTGGGTGAGGAGTGAATGCGGGGAGGGGATGAAGGAGTGGAGACAGCAGGTAAGGCCACTCTTTGGCAGTGTTTGGCTATGTAGGGGAGGAGAGAGAAAGAGGGGTAGCTGGAGATGGATGCAAGGTCAAGGATGGTTAACATGGTAAGAATTAGAGCAGGTTTTCAGGCTGATGAGAAGCATGAGGGAGAAATGGAAAAAACACAAGAGGACAAAAGTGATGGCCAAAGATCCTGAGAAGGTAGGTGGCATGGGATCCAGAGAAGAGGTCTGGACTTTCTTAAGAGAAGGGACACTATTTATAAGAGGAAGAGAGAAAGAAAAGGTGGTTGTATATGCAGGATGATTTATGGGTTTGGCAGTAAAAAGTCAAAAGTGGTTCCATTGTTGGCATATGTTTTCTTTTTAACAGCAGGAGAGGTCATAAGCTGGCAGTGAGGGGTGGAGCTTTGAAGAGAGTAAGAGGTTTGAAGAAATTATTTCGGAGAGTGGGAAAGGGACTGACTACAGAAACTCCAGTGCCAGACTATTGTGAGCACAAAGTTGAGGTTCATGGCTATGAATTTATAGTTATATGAGGCTCCCTCTGCGTGGTCTTCTTCTGACTGTGCAAGGTCACAGCGACAACTGAACGATGGTTACATACAGCGCTAGCAGTTAGGGAAGCTGGGTGAAGGGTATACTGGAACTCTGTGACTTTTGCAAGTCTTAAGCTGACATCTCAACATAATGAGTTAAAAACAACAATAAGGGGCCGGCCCGTGGCTCACTTGGGAGAGCGTGGTGCTGACAACACCAAGTCAAGGGTTAAGATTCCTTTACCGGTCATCTTTAAACAACAACAACAACAAGAAAATAGGGGTTAGAATGTTTAGGATATTGTAAAGTGAATGAAAAGGTTAACCCTAGAACATAAGCTGTTGGATATTGAGGGTAATGAAAGCAAGAGAGACTGTCCAGGAGAAAGAAATTAGATGTGTGAAGGGACTGGAAAGCTGGCGATGTTCTAGAACAAGTTAGTGGCATAGTTTAGCAGGGAGGCTGGAGGGACAGGAAGCTGTGGTCTTAGAAAGGGCTGTCTGAAATAGACACTTCGGGAGATGGTGGTACTGAGCGTCAACTTGGAATGGATGGCCAATAAAACTGGGTGACGGTGGAGAAAGCCACTGCAGAAGGACAGTTCAAGGCCACGGTGTTACATAGGCTGGCCTCATGGACTCTGTGCTCTCCTAAGATACTGGCAGGTATTGGGTGAGCATGTTTGGGAACTGAGTTGCGTAAATAAAGGAAATTGTCCAGGTGGGCAGAAGGCCAGTGATGAAGGGTGGGACGGGTGCAATTGATAGCTGGCCAAAGCTTCGAGGACAGCAGTTACCTTTCTTATTCCTTTTCCTCCTCCCTTCCTCCCACAGAGGATGGAGGTGTAATGTTCTTGAAACTTCACTGAGAAGTAAAGAGGTAGTGGACCCTACCTCCTCTCTCCTGGAAAGGTAGATTGTGAGAGAAGAAAGTTGCCACTTGAGAGAGCTTCAGGGGAAGCTGAGGAAAGTGCAGTTGCCCTTAATTCAGCAAAGGGCGAGGAATGCTGTAAGAAGTTGAGGGGGAGGAGCTTTGTGTGGTGCCCTGTGGTAATTGGCAGAAGTGCCTCTGGAACCATCTCACAGCAGAAGGGAGCCAGAAGGGCACAGTTGGGTACAAACCAATGACTACAGGGCTGTAAAGTTAAGCACTGCCGTATGCTATGGAAGCATTTCCATGTGAAAAGTCTAACCAGGTCTTTGCAGGTCAGCACAACTTCTCTGACATGTCTTCCTTTGCCTTTCAGATATTGAGAAAGTGTCTAGATTTGAAGCACTTTAAGAATGTTTGGAACAATACTTCTTCGTTATGCTGGAGCATAATGGAGAAAGGGTTATGACTAATACAGTGGCTAAACTTAACAAGTTAGCAAAAGACTTTCCAGAACATTCTGCAGTCAGGGGTTCTTAATCCTTTTTATGCCATGAGTGAAAGGTATCTAGAGATGATTTAAAGTGTACGAGAGGATATGCATAGGTTATATGTAAGCACTACACCGTTGTACATCAGGGACTTGAGCACCTGTGGATTTTGGTATCTGCTAGAGGTCCTGAAACCAATCCCCCACAGATACCGAGGGACAACTGTATGTGCTTCTTAATTAAGATCTGGCAGCAGTTCTACTAATTGCTGTAAGGTAATGATGAGCATAAATATTATTTCAAGGTATTTATACCAACTCAATATGATATAAAAATATCCTTAATTTCTTTCGATGACAGAGTCACAGATACTGCTAGTACTACTGTCACTTGTTGCCGACGTTCATAAATGAAGGAAATGCTGTATTTCAGTTAGAGGTTAGTGGAATAAAGATGTAACTTTCCCCCCATCTGAGTTCATGGACTTTATTGTTCTGTCTACAGGAGTCCACGGCCCCCAGGTTTGATCATCAGCACTTCTAAGTGCAACAGAACTCTGGTCAGATGAGTAGGAAACAGTTCAGACTCAAGCTCTGAAAAGTATTTGGCAAGGCATAAATAACCATTATTCCATTCAAGTAGCAATTGCTGCTCTGTACAAAAAAATGTGATGATGTGGTGCAATGGGTTATAACTGTGGAAAATCATTTTGATGGAGAGGACAGCAAAGCTGCAAAGGCTGAGATCAACACTGAAGGGCAGGGAACACTAGAAAGTCAGCATCAGAACTTCAAGCTATACGGCTAAAGGCAAGGAAAGGAAAAGCTTCCTTTCTTAAAGACTGTCATATTAAATGGATTTTTTTTTTTCTGCCATAAAAAGGAATAAGTAATATCTCTTAATGCTTTGGTTAAAGATGGATTCCAGGGGCTGGCCCGTGGCTCACTCGGGAGAGTGCGGTGCTGATAACACCAAGGCCATGGGTTCGGATCCCTATATACGATAGCCTATTAGCTCACTGGGTGAATGTGATGCTGACAACACCACGTCAAGGGTTAAGATCTCCTTACCAGTCATCTTTAAAAAAAAAAGACGGATTCCATTCACTTAGCATATAGTCACTGTATTTTATGATGAGCATCTTCAATAATCTCACCCTATGATTGTATACCATTTCATACTTTTTAAAGTACATTTGCCTGTTATCTGTGAACCTAAAATTATTGCTGTGTGTCGAATGGTCATATACTTTGTCAGTAGCAGTACTGAGACTAAGGGGCTTACAATTGTGTCATTGGGAAAAATACATATTATTTAAGACACACTGGCTTCTTAAGTTTCTCAGTGGTGGGCCTTCTTTTAAAGATTTACTGAGATACAAAGATGATATGTTGACTAAGACACGAAGAATTGTGTAGTGGATTTAGTGAAGTAAATAATCTCCCCTAGAAATAAGATATGTGGGCAATGTACTCATACTGCACTTTTAAAAATAATAGTCAACTTTCATGAGCATTTTGTGAGGACTAGTTGGCTCATTCTTTCATTCATTCAAATGTATATTGGGGAGCCTAACCAAGACTCTCCCAGCAGTCATTGAACAAGATGGTCCCGCATACGTACCTCTCTAACTTCTCCATAATACTGCTGCTCCTTCTCCCTAGTTCTTCCTTCTTTCTTTGTGTCAGCTGCTACCTAGCAACATTCCTCCCCTTCTTGAGCCCCTGTGTACTTCCATTTCTTACCTCTCTTTGCCTACCCTACTTTTTAATTTGTCCAGTTTCTCTTATCAGGAAGAAGACAATATCTCATGTACGAGTACCCCTTCTTTCTAGTCCAGAGTTTTCCTGTCCCAACTCTCTCTTTTTTTTTTTTTTTTTTTAAAAGATGACCGGTAAGGGTATCTTAACCCTTGACTTGGTGTTGTCAGCACCACGCTCACCCAGTGAGCGAACCCGCCGTCCCTATATAGGGATCCGAACCCGCGGCCTTGGTGTTGTCAGCACCACGCTCACCCAGTGAGCGAACCCGCCGTCCCTATATAGGGATCCGAACCCGCGGCCTTGGTGTTGTCAGCACCACGCTCACCCAGTGAGCGAACCCGCCGTCCCTATATAGGGATCCGAACCCGCGGCCTTGGTGTTGTCAGCACCACGCTCACCCAGTGAGCGAACCCGCCGTCCCTATATAGGGATCCGAACCCGCGGCCTTGGTGTTGTCAGCACCGCACTCTCCCGAGTGAGCCACGGGGCCGGCCCCCAACTCTCTTTTAATGAGAAAAATATATTTCATGCAACTTTGCCCTAAACTATCTGTCTCCTAATTCTGAAAATAAAACAAAATATTTTAACTGAAGACACATACAGTTTTCATCTGACTGGCCAGTTTTTCTTTTTCCCGGTGAATCCAGAGCAGAATATGTCTGCTCCTAGCACCTAACTACAAAGATTGTCCAATAGATAGCAAAGATTGACAATGGTTCCAAACATGATGACTCATTTCTTTTTTCTCAATTTTCATTGTATAATCAAAACTACTGAGGAAACATATTTCGGAGTATTACTACATGTGTTCGAAGTATTACTACATTACTACATGTGACACTGCAACAGAGAGTCATTCTAATGATGGGAACTGGTAGCTGACAGTTTAACTACATTATTACTTCTACTATTTCTGTTATAACCACCAAGTAGTAGATACAGTCATTAGCATTTATTGAGCTCTTACTATATGATAGATATTAAGCTAAACTCTGTATATAGATTGTCTTACCAATCCTCACAAAACTCCAAGACGTTGTTATCTGCATTTTGTAGGTAAGGAAACAGAATCTGAGAGGTTTGAACTGAGAGGTTGAAAATTACTTGCCTAAGGTCAAATAGCTATTTTCTTAACCCTTATGCTGCACTGTCTCTTACTAATGAGAAGCTACAAAAACAAAACTAGCCATGGAAATCACAAAAGCACAGCTGCCTGGATCCAGTCAGATAAGGCAGGTAGTTTTGTCCCCCTTAGTTGCCCATGTGCCCTCACAAGACTCTTGACAGCTGTCAGTCTTAGACATCCAGCGTGTTATACAGTATTCTGGTTTCCCTTTGTACACAGTCAGTGAAATGTGAAATAAATTTTGAGAATGAGTTCCACCTAGAAAGTTCTGTGTCCTTGTCTGGTAAAAGTTAATTACCTAGGAAATTTATTTACAACAGCACATTGCTGGATAGAGGAGATAACATATAATGTTAACAAACTATTTTCTGGTTATGTTCAAAAGACAGTGAATTAAAAAATGTACTAGGTTAAGCTCCTTTATTTTAGTAACACAAAGTATAAGAAAGGACTGTAACGTTATTCCCAAAGACACTGATATTTAAATACCTTTCTTACTTTTGTCTGTGTGTGTGTGTGTGTGTGTGTGTGGTGTATGTTCTCTACTCAATGGGGGCTGTTTCCATAGCTAAGAAGAAACTTCCCAACTGGCCTGTCTTCATGGAGAATTCCTCCTCATGTCCTAAAATCTACCCAGTCAGAAGCTGCACTCAATATGACAAATAATGGATCACCCTTGGCCCCACTGCAAACATTTACAGATGAGGAAATGATGATAAAGAGCTCAGGTAAGTTTCTCAACTTCACCTTATTATTCTTTTGGTTGTGAGTTGGGTCTACAATTTGAAATTACATATGACACACTTGGAAGATGTGTTCATCTAAGTTTGTGAATGGAATTTTTTGACAAAAAGTATTACATATCCAAGATTAAAAAAAACCAACAGAATAAAAGGCTATATAGTTAAAAGTTAAGTCTCCCCCACCTTCGTTCCCTGTTTCCCCAGTTCTTGCCAAAAGCTGCCTTGTTACCAGTTTCTTTTCTTTCTTTCTTTCTTTTTTTTTTTTTTTTCTAAAAGATGACTGGTAAGGGGATCTTAACCCTTGACTTGGTGTTGTCAGCACCACGCTCAGCCAGTGAGCAAACCGGCCATCCCTATGTGGGATCCGAACCCGTGGCTTTGGTGTTGTCAGCACCACGCTCAGCCAGTGAGCAAACCGGCCATCCCTATGTGGGATCCGAACCCGTGGCTTTGGTGTTGTCAGCACCACGCTCAGCCAGTGAGCAAACCGGCCATCCCTATGTGGGATCCGAACCCGTGGCTTTGGTGTTGTCAGCACCACGCTCAGCCAGTGAGCAAACCGGCCATCCCTATGTGGGATCCGAACCCGTGGCTTTGGTGTTGTCAGCACCACGCTCAGCCAGTGAGCAAACCGGCCATCCCTATGTGGGATCCGAACCCGTGGCTTTGGTGTTGTCAGCACCACACTCTCCCGAGTGAGCCACGGGCCGGCCCTTACCACTTTCTTTTATAGCTTGCAAAGTTAGAAGTACATACATATTCCAGTTTTTTTAGATAGTGAGATTTTAATATTTTATGTGGAATTTTAAATTTACCTTTATGAAATGCCTGTGATTGAAACAGGGACCTCAATCAGGAAACAGAAGTTGTATGCCACTAAACTTTTAAGCAGTTTACATTCATTATTTATATGCATATAAGGGGTATTCAAAAAGCTCGTAGAAAGATTTGTCTTATCTTTTCTTTTCTTAAATTTCATTTTATTTTATTTTTTGGTGGCTGGCTGTTACAGGGATCGAACCCTGGACCTTGGTGTTATCAGCACCACACTCTAACCAACTGAGAAACCAGCCAGCCCTTGTATTATCTTTTGATTCCATTTTTCCATGAACTTTTTGAAGTACCCTCATGGATTTGTGTGTTTGTAAAATTAAGACATACTAAAAATCTGTAGCCCAATATCAAAATTGTTGTTCTTGGAGAATATGGATGGTAAGTGAATTAGTTTTCTATTTCTATGTAAGAAATCACCACAAACTTAACTCACAGTTATGTAGGTCAGGAGTCCAGGCCCAGGGTCTCACAAGGCTACCATCAAGGTGTCAGCTGGGCTGTGTTTTCATCTGGAGCTCAGAGATGTTCCAAGCTCACATGATTGTGACAGAATTCTGTTTCGTGCAGTTGTAGGACTGAGGTCCCTCTTTCCTAGCTGGCTGTCAATCAGGGGTTGCTCTCAGCTCCTAGAGACTTCTGTGTCCTTGTCGTGTGGCTCCTTCCATCTTCAAAACCCAGGGCTCTTCCTTGCATCAGACCCCTCTCACACTTAAAACCTTTTTCACCAGGAAGAGCCTTATCCCTTTTGAGGACTCGCGTGCTTGGGTCGGGCCTACTAATGATCATCTTTCTGTTTTAAGGTCAGCTGATTTGGGACCTTAAACATATCTGTAAAATTCCTTCTCAGCAGAACTTAGATTTGTGTTTAATTGAGTTACTGAGAGAAGACATGTATACACCGGGGGCTTGGAATATTAGGGCTACCTTAGAATTCTGCCTACCAGAAGTAAATTTCTTTTCCTTTGCTCCCCTGAGCTATTAGATATGGTCTCTGAGGGAAGTGAGTTTGGGGTGGATAAGGAAGAAACAGGGTGGGTGGTCAAATATTTTACATAAATCAAAAGAATTTTCTTAGAGTTCCTTGATTCCGTCTTTAGTCACTCGTATATCTATTTATTTAGTACCTGCCTTGTCTAATCACAGAGGCCATGAAGATGAGCAAGAAAAAAAGTCATTGCTGTCAAGGGACTCATAGTCTAGTGGCAAAGACAGTCAAGTAAAAGAAATATGGTAGTTTCAAAATAACATGGTAAATGTCACAGAGATATTTGGGGAGCAAAGAAGAGAGCACCTAAAATCTGCTAGGGGTGGCAGGAAAAGGTATGGGGAAGCAGTCAGCAGAGGCTTCCCAGAGAGTGCAGTGCTTAAGCCATACCAGAAGGATGAAGAGGAACTTGCCAGCTGCAGAAGAGGAGGAAGTACATTCTAGACAGAGGGAATAGCTTGTGCAGAAACAAAGGAGCAAGCTGACATGCCTCAAACTACATTGAAGCACAGTTGCCTTCTTTACCATACGCAGTACTTGATAGTATGATGGTAGTAAAGTTAAGGTACTTTCATCAAAATTAATTCCAGATGCATCCAGGACTTAAACATAAAAAATGAAACTGTGGAGGTCTAGAACAGTGGTTTTCAACATTTAGGAATATCTAGACATTTTAGTTTCTACAACTTAGAAATGAGGGGGCGCTACTGGGATAAAGGTCAGGGATGCTGCCGAATAGCCTACAATGCACAGGACATCCCCCACGACAAACATTTACCTTCTCCAAAATGTCAGTAGTACCAAGGTAGAGAAACCCTGTTCTGTGTGACAATGGAGCTATTAAAAGGACCAAGTGAGATGGGAGGTGCTGCACAGAAAGATCATCAAGATATGGGGGTGTGTGGACGAGGGGCAAGGCACAGCTGAATGTATACCTTAGGATTCCTTTGTGTAAAATAGACAGACAGTCGGTCCCTGACTTGCAATGTTTCAACTTTACCATGGTGCGAAAGTGATATACATTCAGTAGGAACCGTGCTTTGAATTTTGAATTTTGGTCTTCTCCCGGGCTAGCGATGTGCTGTGAGATACCCTCACGATGTGGGGGCAGCACAGCCAGCTGCAGCTTCCGGTCGGCCACGTGATCACGGGAATAGACAGCCCACACAAGCATTCTGCTTTTCACTTTCAGTACAGTACTCAGCAAATTACATGAGGCCGTCAACACCTCATTATAAAATAGGTTTTGTGCTAGATGATTTGCCCAACTGTAGCTTAATGTAGGTGTTCTGAGCACTTTAAAGTAGACTATACTAAGCTATGATGCTCGATAGGCTAGGTGTATTAAATGCATTTTCAACTTAGGATATTTTAAAGTTGTGATGGGTTTATTGGGACTTAACCCCATTATAAGTTGAGGAGCGTCTATATATATGTATGTATATATATATATATATATATATATATTATATAATGTATGGGTCTATATAGATAGATATAAAAGAAAGTTTTTCAGAAAGAATACATAATAAACTTAAAATTAGTTACTTTTGGGGAGAGGGACTGGAGGGCCAGGGCAGGGAGCACAGCTTTTATTTTTCATTTTGTGCTTTCTATATTGTTTACATTTTTGCACCATATACATGTATCATTTGGTTTTTAATGCTATCAAGAGTTATAAAGAGGGGTGGGGAATTATACCTTTCTGTGTTTTAAAAAAACTGTAAAATCTATTTTAAAAGAAAAAGAAGAGCACCTATGTATATTTTAACTTATTAGTTAAAAAATAAAATTTGTCAGTAAGCTATTAATGAACTGTTATAATCTTTATTAATATGACTGCTAATTGAACATAGACTTACCAGTAATTTTTTTTTCTTGCAGTTAAAAAATTTGCACAGGAGCAAGTTGCTCCTTTGGTTTCAACCATGGATGAAAATTCAAAATTGGAGAAATCAATAATACAAGGATTATTTCAACAAGGGGTATATTTTATAATTCCTCTAATTTCAAACTTTTATAAATACATTTCAGTGTTAAAATGTATGCATATTTTTTAATTTGGGTACTGTAATGATAGCATAATGAACTCTTCATTTCCTAGTCCACATCATCTGTGTTCTCTTTTTAGACTGAAATTCTAGTTAATATTTATATAGTTAAAGATTTATTTAAAATGAAATTAGCATTTTAAATTAGCAATGCTGTGCTTTTTAAGGACAAGTTTGGAAGTGAGAGAGTGATTTCTTTAGACAGTGGTTCTCAACCGGGGGTAATTTTGCTCCCCAGGGGACATTTGGCAATGTCTGGAGACATTTTTGGTTGTCACAACTGGGGCATGCTACTGGCCTCTAGTGGGGTAAATCTAAGGATGCTGCTAAACATCCTATAATGCACGGGACAGTACACCACAAAGAATTATCCAGCTGAATGCCACAGTTAAGAAACTTCACTTTAGATGGTAAAACTTCATAGTGTAGTATATAGCCTACCCGAATCCCTATGTAAGTGGTAAAGTTAGAAGCAGAGGTGATGTCTGAATTCCACATTAACCAGGACAACAGGTTTCTAACTTTTCAAGCCACACAGCCTTTTAATGGAAGCATGACATATACAATAGGTCAAGGTAAAGCTGCTCCAGCTGTGTGGAGGGGGGGAGGTTATCAACACGGGAGCTCCAAGGAGAACATTTTAAAAATCACTGCACTTACTCATCATTTCTCCCTCTCCACAGGTATGAAGAGAGATTTATCTTTTATTTTGAATACTGAGGGTGTCCCAGAATGGGGGTCTGCTATTTAGAGCCATTGGCCCAAATCTTGTCTGTTATCCTGTTTGAAAAAATAATCTTTGCCACTGAGCTAGAAAGTTTTATTTCTTTCCACCTTAAAGCTACCAGCTTTTTTATACCATGTATCGTGGTGATTTTTCCAGCTTTCTTTTAGCAATGAAACTCTTTGGAAAATAGAATCTTCTGTGGCGCCACAGTGGGTCAAACAGAAGTCCAGTGCATAAAACAGATAGACTCTGCAAGTCCATTCATTTCTCAGCCAGGTTTCACTTTTGTTGTTTGCAGACACTCTAGGCTTCTCTAAAAAGTCTTATGGTTTCACCATTTGAAAGTCCCTCTCCTAAGGTGGTAGTTCTTGCAGCCAGGGCTGTCTGCAGAGTGATCCAGTGCCTGTCCCCTCCCCCATCTCCATAAACTGCCCTTGCTTAGGTGCAGCCTCCCCTGCCTCCTACCTCCCATTATCCCAGCTCTTTGGTCACCTGCTAACAAAAATAGCTAACAAAAACACTATTTCCAATTTAGGAGAGATTGGTGAATTTTTTAGAGAAGGAGTGTCTCTACATGTGTTCAAGATGTTATAATCATATAGTGACCAGGCCTTCCCCCGTCTCCAGGCACACCCACACCCTTCAGTTCTTCCTCACAGAACATCATTTCTGGTTCTCTCACCATTTTAATCATCCCCCTCTGTGATTCTACCTTCATGTAAGCTAAGTTTTCCTTCAGCCTAAAATATAACAGCCACAACCCTGACTGTAGCATGGTGTGATTCAAAGAGTGTCCAGAGAGAATGGGAGCATTATCCTTTTATCTGCTAACAGCTGTGGATCTTGAGTTACATGTACACACATTCTCTTTCTGAAATGAAGACACTTCAAACCGGAGTACTGTGGAAGTTTCATGTCTGTAACTACTGAATGGTCAGGCTTGCTCAGGCTTATTAGAAAGTCATGGCCACCATTTGGTCCTGTTTACCAGGCACCTGTGCCTTGTCTAGTGTGGCTAGCAAACACCACCTAATGTTGTCTGCTAACCATCCTCAACTTGCTGAAGTGGCCCAAAAGGAATAGTCATTTGATTATTATCTCAGCTGAAAAAGTCAAGGTGGAGGAGCCTGACTGGAAGAGATTATACTAAATGAAAGTGTAGACATTCCCACTGAGGGGTAGGTTACTCTCTTCTGTTTCCTTATTACATTGAAATCAGTGTAAAAGGGCCATGTTGAAAAACCAAAACACAGTTAAGCAGGCAACAACAGTTCAACATGAAAAAAAATCATGTTTTTCATGTTGAAAAACAAAAACACAGTCAAACAGTTCAACAACACTTCTTCAACAACGAGAAGGATCGTCAGCGTAGATTTATATAAGACATTTTCTCATTCCATTCAATTACTCTTCAAAGCATTTCTCCTCTCTTATTTTCATTTTTTGTATCCCAGAAAGAAACAAATGATAGCATGTAATCTCATTCTTTTCAAATATACAGTCATCCCCGTATCCATGGGGGATTGATTCCAGGACCAAAATCCATGATGCTCAAGTTCCTGATATAAAATGGAGTAGCATCTGCATATAACCCTATACACATCCTCCCGAATATTTTAAATCATCTCTAGATTACCTAAAACACCTAATACAATGTAAATTTTACGTAAATAGTTGTAACACTGTATGTTTTAGGGATTAATGACAAGGGAAAAAGTCTGTGCATGTTCAGTACAGACACAATTTTTTTTCCAAATATTTTTGATCCCGGTTGGTTGAATCCATGGATGCGGAACTGTAGATATGGAGGGCTAACTGTATATATTTCTGCTATAGATTTTTTTTGGTTACTTATAGTGTAATAGCCATTCCAAATTAAAATAAACTATACATACAGAATTTTAAAATTAAGAACATACATGTTATAATTTATTTTTGAACTTGTTCTTGCAAGAAATTTCCCCCTATAAAAATAGCTCTCTTAATCTATGTTTTCCTGATTTTCCTTCAGTTGATGGGTATTGAAGTTGACACAAAATATGGAGGAACAGGAGCTTCATTTTTTTCCACTATCCTAGTGATAGAGGAATTAGCCAAAGTTGATGCATCCGTGGCTCTCTTTTGTGACATCCAGAACACAATAATTAACTCGCTGATTAGAGAACTTGGAACAGAAGAACAAAAGGCCACCTATTTGCCTAACCTGGTTACAGAAAAAGTGAGTTGAGACAAGTTGCTGAAATGGATCTTATCTTTTCAAAATTTACAGTATTTTTGGGAGAATCAAGTAGCTGCAGTATTGAATTTCCTGTCCAAGACCACAGTGCAGCACTACTAATTAATCAAGTAGTGCTCACTAAATTAATGGTCCTAGAAGAATACACTGTGCCTCTCACTTGCCACTCAGAAATTTAGAGAATAATCATCAATCGATAAAGTTATTTCTCTTTTGTCCCAATTATATTTTCAATACTTTTGTTAATGGTTCCATTTCTATTGAGATGTCTTTCTACTGTAATTATTAGAATCACTTTAAATAAACTTAAGTATGTGTTCTTAAGTCTTTAAATTTGTCTTGGACAAATAGTAGGGTATATTTTGGGAAATAATAATGTCAAAATACGATTACGATTTTGATAAGTACAGCCTTTTTAAAAAAGTAGCCAAATGTTTAATTTATAAATGTTCATTCTGCCATATATATTTGTTATACACAGGGTAAATATAGTTATTAATTTGGCATTTTATTTATCACCTGTGTAGGTAGGAAGTTTCTGCCTTTCAGAGGCTGGAGCAGGTAGTGACTCATTTGCTTTGAAGACTAGAGCTGATAAAAAGGGAAATTATTATGTAATCAACGGGTCAAAGATGTGGATTAGCAGTGCCCAGCAAGCCGGGCTCTTCCTTGTGATGGCAAACATAGACCCCAACCTTGTAAGTTTGAAAACTTTTTTTCTCATCATTTTTCTTTTTTTTTTTTTTTTCTTTTCCTCCTTCCATTTCCTTTTTAGGACTTAGTCTTAAATTCTTCCTTCTCAGTACTGAAAATGTTAGACTTGAACTGGCATCTTTTCAATTCCTTATTTATTAAATCTCCTAAAATAAATATTGTTGACACAATTATTAATTACATGGAAGACCATTTATTATCTTTTAATATGTTATATAAGAAGGTAATGTTTAGTTTTGTAGAATTTCAAATTTCCTATTTAATATCAAAGAATTTAAGTACCTATTAAATACATTTACTTTTAAGAATATTTTATTCCGTTGGAAAATAGAGCAAAATGGTAAATACATTTTATCTTTTGTCTTTTCACTAATGTAACATTTAATTGAATTAAATTGATAAAACTTTAAAATATTCATTAAAATTAAATTTAAAACATGAAATTCTCATGATCATGTAATGCCTTAGTGTAACAATAATATCCATGGTTTCTGAAAAAGTAAAAGAAATGGTAAAGTTGTTGATTTTGGATCAGTCTTGTTTCATAATGCACATGTTGCAGTTCTGAGTTCATGAGTATTTATTATTCAAGTCCGTTTTTACTTTTCTTTTTTACTTTGAACTCTTTAGAAACAAGGGATTTTATAAATCCAAGTGGTAATAGCATTTGAAAATTTTTTTTAGGGATATAAAGGAATTACCTGTTTCCTAGTAGATCGTGACACTGAAGGCCTTCATGTAGGGCAGTCAGAAAACAAATTGGGGATCAGAGCTTCTTCCACCTGCTCATTAACATTTGAAAATGTCAAGGTGGGTATCTTAGAATAATAAGTAAAAGACCGATGTGAAGTAAGCTTTGCCTGGAACCAAAGGGAAGGTGCAAGAGAGGTGTGAAAATACTAAGTAGCTGTAAGCATGCACAGGAGAGTATTTTGTGAAAGTCCTGAACAATGTTCTTCGGTTAAGTCATGAGTAAATGTACTTTTCACAAGAGTTTAGGCTAAGAGGGGAGAACTTTCTGCCCAGCAGCTGTTCTCGGGAGCAAATGCCGAGCGTTAATCCAATTTATATTTACAACTTACATACTGCTTGATACTGTGCGCCAACCACGGCTTCAGAGAAGGAAGCGTGGTGTCAGTGCACCAAAGGCCACAAGATGGGGGTGTTGCTCAGCGGGAGTGGAAAGCAACCAGGCAGCAACCCGCCTAGAGTTTTCTGCTAAAAACAAGGAAGATTGCCAGATGCTTATGCTTGTGCTTGGGAACGTTACATAGATAGGACAGGTGGTGTTGGGTTTTCTACAACTCACATTAGAGCTTGATCAGTTTCCACGTCGGGGGCAGAGAATGTCTTTACAGATGTGGTTTTGTTTGGTTGGTTGTTTGGTTTTTTGTCTTTTTTCGTGACCGGTAAGGGAATCGCAACCCTTGGCTTGGTGTCGCCCACACCACGCCGAGCCAGTGAGCGCACCGGCCATGCCTATATAGGATCCGAACCCGCGGCGGGAGTGTCGCTGCGCTCCCAGCGCTGCACTCTCCCGAGTGCGCCACGGGGCCGGCCCCCTACAGATGTGTTTTGAACCTCACCACTGGTCTCAATCGTCCTCCTCCTTCTCACTTTCCCTTTTCTTTCTCCATTCTCCATTCTCCACACTCTCTCTGCCAGCTGCTAATATTATAATGCTCAGCGTATTTTCTATTGTTCCTAGTCTTAATTTTTTTAAACTATGAAGAAACATTTTAGTCTGTTCTGTCTCCTTCTTCTTCCTCTCTCCCTTGTGCACACACACACGTGTACACGCACATGCACACACCCCCCTCAGTCTGTCTTTATGAGAATGAATAGTCTCAACACAGGAAAGGTTTACTACTCTTGCTTCCGCAAGTACTTGCATATTTTTTGTACTCCCTATGATGTTCTCACACTATAGCATACAGATAAGAATTGGGGGGGAAATTGTTATACATTTATGCTATTGACGGATTGTATGAGACTCCCTTTTCCTAGATTCATTCATTCATTCAACAGATTGTCTGAGGCTCTGAGGATGCAGTAGTGGACAGCATGGACTTGAGTTCTTTTCCTCAGAGAGCTGTAGGGGAAACAGTGTGGAGGGAGAGGTCAGCAGGCAATCTCATTGGAGTTTAATAAGTACTGTGATAGAGTCTACATGCATTTAAAAATATATAATCAAAATTAGTTATGTCAAATTAAATTGAGAAATAAGTGCGTATTGGTATTTTCAGGTTCCAGAAGCCAATATCTTGGGACACCTTGGACATGGTTATAAGTATGCCATCGGGAGTCTTAATAAAGGAAGAGTAGGAATTGCTGCACAGGTGAGTCAAGGTTTAGCTCTTCCAAGGTGTGAGTTAATTATAATGTAAAAAGACAAAAGTGTAGCAAGACCAATGAGTATTTGCAAGCTTGTGAGCACAAGATGGCACCCTTCCCTTAACATGAGGTGGAAGAATAGCTGCTGATTATTTCAAATTCTACCTTAGCCAATTTATAAGTAATGAGAGCCAAGCAATGGCTTAGTAGTAATAGTGTCTCTTCTTTGAGACCATTAAAGTATTACCCAATACCTGAACTGATAACTTCTAAAATCAATTTTTCAAAGCATGGAAGTCATTCTAAAAGAATTTTTTAAAATTAAGAATAAATAGTATTTATTCTACTGTGTACTAAGGATATTTAATTTATAGGTAATGAAAGATTAGTTGCTTAGTGTTTTGCAGGTGAAAGTTTGGCAGTTTTTTCCCTGACACATGAAATAAAATAGCCACAATTAAATAGACATGTGAGATGGGCAGGTTTTTTTGTTTTGCCAAGTTTGTTCTTTGTAATACATTTTTATATTAAGTGATATCAGTTATTTTCTAGATAAACAAAATGAATAAAGTGTTTGGTTTTATTATATAAATTATGTCATTTTTGTAGAGTATTTTTATGCAAAATTCAAGAACTTACAGCTTTTAGATTTTTAAGATGTTACATATGTATTAGCTATTGGAATAGTTAAACATTGGATTACTGTATTACATGAGACATTTTTCCTGCTGCTATTACTTTGCTGATTATTCATAGGTCAAAATTTAACCTGGTTTCTTACAAAAGTAGATAGTATATTATTAAAGAGTGTTGGTTTATCTGTTCTTAAAGTTTTTCTGTGATGTAACTTCATCAGATATGGCATTAAAAACTACAGTGCTGGATCTCATTGTTCCAGGACATATAAATAATACAGATGTTCTGGCAGTAAAGTACACAGCCTGGGCTTTAGTCTAATTATTTCAAGTTGTCTAATAACCTAATTAAAAGTTAAGGTCAGGTAGTTACTATGTCTCGGTGAATGCCTTTTAGAGGAAGAGGCACATATAACAAGTGAACTGAAGGCACCCGCCCTCGAAACCCTGCAATAGGAGAGAATTTAGTTTTTCAGTATTTGTAATGAAAACGTTTTACTGAGATGGAAAAGCCTATTTTGATTGACAACTGGTAATTTCAGTCTTGATGTCAATATAGGATATTATTTATATACTTTAAACAAGGTTATAGTTGTGTTATTTTATCTCATCACCGAAAGTGCAGTGAGTTTGCTGACTCACTTTAATCTGGGGTTTGGGGTGCTTTTAATTTTTAATATAATGTTCAGTTTTCCAGAGAGTTATAAAAATAAAAGGCTAAAAGAAAATGTGAATGAACACTAATGAAATATTGATAAATTTGAGGGCATTTCCCCACAAAGCTTTGACTATTGATTTTTTTTTTCTTTCCTAAAGCCTACATGGTTTGACATAATTAGATAGTGATTTCATGTTGAAATCTAGAAACCATTTCTAAGCTTGAATTGTTCAATAGATACGGAAGTTCGTTAGCAATGAGACAGTTCAGCCAAAATTGTCACCACATTCCTGATTTGTTCTTTGAGCATATAAATTAATGTTTTTACCAGATGCTCTCAGTCAGTTGTTTGCAACCCTAGCTGTGCATTAAGTCACCTAAGGATTTTTTTTTTTTTTTCGTGTCTGGCAACGGATCGCAACCCTCAGTGTCGCGCCTGTACCGGACTGGGACCGGCAACGGGATCGCAACCCTCGGTGCTGCGCCCGCACCTCGCTCAGCCAGTGAGCGGGAACTGGTCTGTATGTGGGATCCAAACCCTCGGCGGGAGCGCCGCTGTGCTCCCAAGCGGTGCACTGTAGCAGTGCGCCACCAGGCCGGCCCGCCTAAGGATTTTTTAAAATGCTGATGTTTAGGCCACACTCCCACACCCACACTCCCAAGATTGGATTCAGTTGTTAGGTCCAAGTATCAGTACATTTTTTATCAAGTTCCCCAAGTGATTCTGATGTGCAGCCGGGACTGAGAAATACTGCTGTCTTATGTTCTAATGCTCTTTCCACGGAAGCTCTTATTAACCCTAATTATATACAAAATAGACAGGAAGGTAGAATGTTAAGAAGTGACCTTCTACATTTGACTTCTAGAAGGACTGGAGGGAGCTCCTCTATAGTCTTTGAGGACAGTTCCGAGTAAAACTTCTGTGGCTCACCTTATGCCTGGAGAATCAAAGCTTAAAGGAGAAGATTCCTAAAAAGTAGCCTGGTTGTAGAACACAACCATGCCAGGAGATTTACCTCTATCCTAGAATTAAATGTACTCATATTCATACAAAATCACTGAAAGTTTTTTTCTAATTATTTGAAGTTCACTTCTACAAATGCAGTGGGTGACACATACCACACCTCACCAACTTAATCTCTCCAGTTCTTCTCCTACCCCAACTATTAAATTTACGTGTGAAAGGAATTTGCAACTTGGATAATTAAAAGCATAGACTTGTAACAAAATAAGAAATTCTGGTGTTTTTGTTTTTTTTTTAACAGATGCTGGGACTGGCCCAAGGATGTTTTGACTACACTATGTCATATATTAAAGAAAGAATGCAATTTGGCAAAAGAATATTTGATTTTCAGGTATATAATTATTAGGTGCTTTCTACTGTACCGGACTCTCTGGCTTCCTATTAATGAAGAGCTGTGTTGAAAAGCTGTGGAGGGAATCCCATCAAGGGGATTTTAATGGGAGAGGGATGGAGAGGAAGGTCTAGGTCTCAGGGACTACACTGTGAATGCCTTGATCTTTTCCGGGGACAGAACAGTAGTCCTTGAGGCCCACCTGTGGCGTGATTAGTGATACCTTGGTAAGCACTGAAGAGTTGTCTCCTCACTGCTTCATAAGTTCCAGGGTATGCAGTCTGGAGTCAGACTTCTTGGGTTCAAATCCTGGTTCTTCCACTTACTAGCTTTAGGCCTTGGGCAAGTTACCTCACCTCTCTAACCCTCAACTGCCTCACCTGTGAAATAAAGATAACACTACCTATTCTGTTTTAAATTAATTATAAGGTGTTTAGCACATTGCATGGGTATAACAAGTGTTCAGTGAATGGTAGCACTTGTTATGAGTCCCCTATTCAGACTAGAACCATGTGGTAATCCTCAGAGGACTACGCTTTGATCCACATCTTTCTAGAGTAGAAGATACAGTTTGCTGCAGTAAAAGGAAACGAGATGCTCTCAAAGAAGCATATTAGGAAATACTGCCTGGTCCAGTAATGAGATTTCTCAGAGCTCCAAAGGCAGTCCGAGAATTCACTGGTAGCCATGATATTCTTCCTGTCCGTGTTGAGGTCTTGCCAGAGTGGAGCAGCCTACAGTGGCAATTTACTCAGCCTGTTAGGCAACCTGAAGCATGTCACCTTTAATCCAGAATAACCTTTACATGGTTGCATAACCCCCTTTAAACAGCCTTAGGCTCTAAGCATAATTTCTTATACTACCAGCTCCGTTGTGCTGCATTGTATTCAGGTTTATAATAATCACTAGGAATCATATGAGCACCTCAAATTGCATTTGTGTAGAGATACTAGACTATGGACATGCGCAGTCAGTTCAAGACCCAGAAGGCCTGAGAGTGGCCAGTCTAGCCAGCGCCTACCATAGCCCATGCTGTCATCCTGATCTTAAACATGAGAAACTGAGGCACATGGAGGTTGAGTTCCCAAGGCCATACAGCTGGTATGGTGCCAAAATTACAGGTTTTTGTCTTGGCTCCTGGCGTGATTTTTATTTCATTATGCTAGAGTCCTTCCTCAGAGCCAGCTACCACATAGATTGCAATGAAAAGGACATAATGTAAAGACAGTTTTGAGGCTGGCTGGTTAGCTCAGTTGGTTAGAGCATGGTGCTGGAAAAAAAAAAAAAAAAAAAAAAAAAGTTTTGAGGGAGGCTTTTGATCTCCCTTGTACACAGGAAACAATGTTTCCACATACGTATATTGAAAGGTCAGGTGTACTAATAGATATAATCATAACATTTTTAGAGATGCTTAGTATAGGTAATTAAAAGAAAATGTAGAAATTTGATCTTAAAAAGCAACATTGTCAACTATGCGAAGCTTTGATTAAAGTTAGTTTGGTGTTTTCTACCTACCTTATCTTATTAGTGTGATTTGGTTTTTGCTTTGCATGCATTCATTCATATCTTTCTCACCTCTAGACTGTAAGGTCCTTGAGAATAAGGACCAGGCCTATTCATCCTCAGTCACTTTTCTGCCTCTCATGGTACCTAATTTAGTAATTAGAATAGACAACATGGAAGGCAACTGTAAATTAAATTGAACTGAATGTACAGATGCTCGTTGACTTAGGATGGGGTTGTGTCTTGATAAACCCATAGTAAGTTGAAAATGCATTGAAAATACACCTGACCTGCCAGACACCATAGCTGAACCTAGCCTACCTTAAATGTGCTCAGAATGCTTACATTAGCCTACAGTTGGGCAAATCATCCAATACAAAGTCTATTTTGAAATAAAATGTTGAATATCTCATGTAATTTGAGTAGTATACCGAACCATCATAAGTCAAACCATCATAAGTTGCTGACTGTCTGCACTTTGCAAAAATCATCAGAATCTCTGAATTTTACATAAAAAGCCCTAAAAAATTTCTAGAACAGTGATACTGGCATAGAAATAGACAAACTGATTGATGGAACAAAAGAGAAAGGCCATAAATAGACCCATGTATGGATGCAAATTTGGCATATGGTAGAGATGGCATTGCAGATCACTGAGTGGGAATATATTCTTTCCATGTGGAAAAAAATGAAACTGTATCCCTATCTCACACCATATACAGAAAATAGATTTCAGATGTAAAGACATCATGTAAAAAGCCAAACATGAAAAATTTTAGGAGAAAACATAGGAAAATATCTTTATGACCTCATGGTAGGAAAGGATTTTATAAACGAGACACAAAAAGGACTAACCATAAATATAAGATTGGTGATAAGATTGGTAAATTTCTCTTCCTCAAAAGATGCCATAAAGTGAAAAGACAAATTGTAAGGGAGAAGATATTTGCTCCACACATAAGTTTGTGAGAGTTCAATTTATTATTATACTTCGTAACCTATATGTATGTAACAATCTTTTTTTTTTTTTTGGTACTTTCCAATTTTAATATATATCAAATATTACAGAAGGAGAAGGAAAAGAATCTGTATGGTATTTGTGAGCAGTGCTGTTTTTCTCCAGTTTATCCCTCCTTTCTGTTTAGGAAAGGTCATTCCTGGAATTATTGAGTAATTGCCTTAATCAAGGTTCTCTGTCTTAATGTTCATCACATTATTATAATTATTTAATTATCTGTTCTCCCTGTTGAACTATATAAATCGTGAGAACAAGGAACTCTGACTGTAATGTTTAATGTGATGCCTCAGCACAACGCCTGGCATGCTGTAGGTGCTCAATAAATATCTGGGTGATTGGATAGGTTAGGCATGAGAAACATTTCAGTTTGTAATAAACATCTGTGCCTATCTTTCCAGGAAATTATTTGTAACTATGAATGTTAATATTCATGTTCTCACTCACTAAGTCACCCGTTTCTTTTATTGACAAACATTTAGTGTGCACCTAATCACCCTCTAAAATTTCAAAGTGGTAGTAATTTCTTTAGGGTGGGTTTTTTAAGCAGTTATTCTCATTTTCTACAACCTTAAAGGAACTGGTGCCCTGTTCATAGGTATTGCAGTGGAGTCCCATTAATAAAGTTACTAGGAGAAGGAAATTGGTGCTTCATTACTTTGCAGCTAACATCTTTTAATGCCTTGAGGCCATATGCAGAATCAGAGCTTTCTTAATTTAAGCAAATAATGTATTAAAAGTTTTGCTATACTAGGATTTACTTTAAGCTCAATTTTGATCAGAGTTGAAAATAATTATTAACAGTCAAGTTTTTAAACCTAACCGTATGATAATTTATTTAAATCTTGACAATCATAAAGAATTACATGCCCTTTGAAATTTTTCTAAGAAAAGAGGGTTTAGCAATACTAGTAGTGTCATATTTCCTTTTATATTGCACATTTTAAAGTATTTTTAAAAATTGAATTTCTTTGGGATATATTTTGAGACTGTCAGTATTGTGTATCCATGCAGGACTTTGAGAATGAGCTGTGTTTTTAGGCAAGATCAGGTGCATTAGGGTGGTAGGGCTGTAAATGAGCTGTGTTTTTAGAAATCACGTCTATCTAACTTGGGCCTGAACGTTACAGGGTCTCCAACACCAAGTGGCTCATGTGGCCACCCAGCTGGAAGCTACAAGATTACTAACATACAACGCTGCTAGGCTTGTAGAAGCTGGAAGGCCATTCATAAAAGAAGCATCTATGGCCAAATACTATGCATCAGAGGTAAAAAAAAAAAAGTAACTCAACCTTTTTTTTTTGCAGATATGTGCTTATTTACCTTTTCACTTAGGAATGTTGATTGATCTTTAGTTGTTATTCAAGTAAGATAACATGGAGTTTCCAGTTCCTACAATAGAAAAACAAAAAAGTAAAGCTGCCATAGGAAAATGCTTTAATTCTGTGAAGTCTCACTGTTTTCCTGAGTAGCCCAGTTCAGGTAGACCACCCACCACAAATCCAAGGGTGAGCCTCCTCTGAATGATGGCGTCATGCCCAGGGTTTCAAGTGGGAGCAAAGGGAATGCCGCGGAAGATGATGTGTTCATAATATGAGGAAATGAGATTAAAAACAGCAAGGAAAGATTGTCCATGTTTGTATTACTTTCTGTTCATACATATGCATTCTATACTTAACACATTAGGCTTGGGTTGGAGAACTTAACCAAGTCATTAGGCAGCTGTTTCCCGGCCTCGCCAGTATGTCTCACTCATTCCATGGCTTTAAATACTTATTTTACCTCTCTAGCCCCTAAACTTAATCTCCTGTCTCAGCCTCCCTTCCGAGTTCCAGACTAATCTATCCAACTTCTGCTTTACCCACCACCCAACACACCAGTCAGAAACCTGAGAGTCATCTCAACACCTCCTTTCCCTCATCCCCCCCAGCGAGTCCATCATCAGTTCCTATGTACAATCTACCCCCAGATGATCTGAATTTCTTTAGCTCTGTTCCTCTTCACTACCACCTATCTGGTGCAAGCTGCATCATATCTCAACCCGAGTACTGCAGTCACCTGACTGCTCTCTTGGTCCCTGTTTCTTCCTCCAGTCCCTTTACAAAGTGTACATGAGACCACATCACTCTCCAGCTTTAAACCTTCAGTGGCTTCTCATAACAAATGGAATATTTGTATTTGTTTACTATTACAGCTATAACAAATTCCCAAAAATTTAGTAGCCTAAAATAATACAATTTTATTATCTCTTACTTCTGGAGGTCAGAAATCTGAAATGGGTCCCAATGGGATAAAATTAAGTTGTCAGCAGGGTTGCCTTTCTGGAGTTTCCAGGGGAGAATCTGTTACCAGCTTCTAGGGGCTGCTTGCATTCCTTGACTCATAGCCCCTTCCTCCATCTTCCAAGTCAACAATATAAAATGTTCATATCTCTCTCTGACCTGCTTCCTATTTCCATGGTTACATCACCTTCAATGACTAACACTCCTGCCTCTTCTCTCTTTCCCTTATAAGGATGCTTGTGATTCCACTGGACCCACCCATCGCAAGGTCCTTAACTTAATCACATCTGCAAAGTCCCTAGGGCCATGTAAGGTAGCATGTTCACAGTTTCTAGGGATGAGGATGTGGACATCTTGGAGGGGGCATTACAGTATTCAAACTGCTCGCCATCCTGTAAGGCCATCCTGCCCTCCATTATCTTTTCACAGCTTGCTCTCACCCCAACCCGCTGGCCAGTCTCCCTGTGAAGCCTTTCCACAGGTTCTTCAGCTTGAAATGCCCCCTAACTCATCCTTTAGGTCTCAGATACGCTGTAATTTCCTCAGGTATTCCTAGCAAGCTCGTCTTTTGCCCCATGCGGTTTACCAGTTTCAGTGCTTGTTGGTTTAATGCTTGTCTCTAAATGACCACCAGGACCAACAGGGCAGTGACTACCCACCCCTACCACTGTATACCCAGGGACTGGCAGAGTGTGTGGTATAAAGAAGGCCCTTGATAAATATTTGCCGAATAAATTATATCTGTCAGCAAGCATGAGTGTGAACAATACTCTAATTTTCTTAAGAAAATAGGAATTTTGTGAATTAATAAGCTATTTTACTGAAATGGTATAGAGAATGGGACTACAGAGATAATGCTGCTTTATAGAATCACTTCAGCCCTTCCGATTGCCAATAACAGTGAATCCATGTGTTTATAATGCATAAATCATGTGGTTTCAGTGTGTGATTTGCTGCTGTTTTTTGTGGGGTAGATTGCAGGGCTGACAACTAGTAAATGTATTGAGTGGATGGGAGGAGTAGGCTACACCAAAGATTACCCTGTGGAGAAATACTTCCGAGATGCAAAGATCGGTGAGTAGATTTTTCACATTTTACTTTGTTTTGTTTCATTTGTCTTTGTAGGTTTTTGAGCGATTGTATTTGGTGATTTTACAATACTCTTACCTAGGCAAAGGCAGTTTTAATCTCCTCAGTCTATCCTGATTGGCCCTCTTCTCTTGTGGCTGACTTTTTTCTCTTCCTCTTCCTACAAAAAAAAAATGGATTTCTATGAGAGGTCTTTAAAAAGTTCATGGAAAGATGTGTATTATCTTTTCAATTCCATTTTTTCACGAACTTTTTGAAGTACCCTCATATATTTAAAAACATCAAATTGCCTTCGAAAATGCTTCAACAGGCCTTTTAGTAAAACCGCAACAAAATCTACTACCTTAATTTCTCTTTTACTAAAACTTTTAATATTTTTGGTTAGTATAGTCTAATACTGTTCTTTGAAATATTGTTCTAATTTCAGAAGCTAAGTGCCTAAATCTAGCCTGAGTGGTCCAGGGCTCTGCTACCAGATAGGAAAATAAACACAACAGCTTCAAAAACTGCCTGTTCCTTAATAACAGTCTGAGCTTATGCATTGGTAGTTTTAAAAACCAAAACCTTCAACTGTTTAATACTGATTCTGAACATCTATAAACCAAATGGAAAATTGTCATCTCTTGGACAAAATTACTTTGTTAAACAGTACCATATCCAGAGGACATTGATTGAATGATCTACCGTTAACAGTTTTGTAGCAAGTGCAGAGGTAATGTTGATAAAGCTATTTCTTGTATAGACTCTAAGCTAAGGGTCACTCCTGATTGTTCTTTTGCTGCCTTTTGTTTAAGGTACAATATATGAAGGTACTTCCAATATCCAGCTGAACACCATTGCAAAGCACATCGATGGGGAATACTGACTGACATCCATAGGAAGGGGACCCCTCCCTGGTGTCACTGGTATAAAATTTTCAACCACTGTGCCTCATTGGGAGAGTAAACCTCCATAGCATTGAAGTTTTGTTTTCTTTTTTTTTTTGACGGCTGACTGGTACGGGGATCCTAACCCTTGGTGTTATAATACCACACCCTAGCCAACTGAGCTAACCTGCCAGCCTAAAGTATTTTATTTAAGCCCTTATTCACAGACCTTGGGGAAAACCTTTTCTGTTTTATCTCCTCAGTCTGCTTAACTCGAGCACAGGAGATTGTTTTTTAAATTTGGGAAGAAATGCAACCAAATTTTCTCCAAAACTGCTTTTATAGCTCTATACATATTTATATTGTCATTCTAGTTTCAGAGTATACAGAAGTTTCACTTCATCAGCATTTCTATTACTTATAGAAATAGCTATTTTATATTCCTATTAAATCTTTATCCTGTGGCATCAGTCAGAGAAACATTTGTTATAGTGGGCAATTTTTATTTAATACTTTATGGATTCAATTCTAAGTTGCTAAATGAGGTAGAAACTAATAAAAATTTATTTAGAAAAATCTAAAAATTCTAGTTCTAAATATCTGAGAATGAGTGGAAAATAGGGGTATAACTTTGTAGGTCATATATTTGAAGAAAACATCATTTTATAAAGTAAAGCAATGCAATTTGTTACTATAATTGACCTGCATAAAAGTTAAGTTTTGTGATGGTTTCAGCAGGTTATTTTAAAAACAGGTCTCTGGGGACTGACCAGTTAGCTCAGTTGTTTAGAGAATTGCCTCACAATACCGAGGTCAAGGGTTCAGTTCCCTGTACCCAACTGCTGCCAAAAAAAAAAAAAAAAGCTAAAAATAAGTCTCTGCAGTAGTTTACAAGTATAAAATAATTTGGTATATGGTTTGTTCCCTGGTTTCAGCACAAAATAATAATAATTTGGTGTAGCAATCAGAAGATAATCAATATTGTCATATTCATTTTATCATGTACAATTTGCAATACTACAATTTATTTATGTATTTTAATTGAATACTGTTTCCTCAAACTTGGTTATTGGGCTTTATCCTGAAGAATAATTCTGAAATTGGGTTTTGGTTCAGTGATTCTCAAGAGAGATATCTTGCCCCATAAAGTAATGTATCGAGATCTCGTAAGGAGTAGGGGATAGAAATTGGCTACAGAGTTTGAAAAAGCATATTCAACATTAAAATAATTTTATATTTGGGAAGGCAAAATCTATTGTCTTATGATACGAATCATAGGCAGGCAGAACTCAACAAAAGAAATAGCTGGTGATGCCGTTTCTTCAGTACTAAGGGTTCTCACTCAGGAGGAGAGACCCTTCTGGGGTATAGATCCTGAGTCCCCTGAGGAGGCAGATGGATAGTGGAGAAGTGAGAGTTTTGTATTTCCTGAAAAAGGGGCATGGATTAGAGATGAAAAGTGTTTTGAGTATCATGCAGTTTCTTAAAATAATCATTACTATTAAATGGGAAGCATTTTAGCACTTTAATGAAATAATTATGTTTGTTAGGAAAACCTGACATTTTCAAAGTAATTTTGCTTTGCACATTTATGTTTATTGAGTTGGATTAATTTCTGCAATGCAAATTATAGTTAAATATTCAAAATTCTGTTAATATAATTGAGTTAGGAATTATATTAAAATATTAGGAAGAAATAACAAATTTAGGCCTTGGGTCCAAAGAGATAAAAGTCTACTTGACTTTCAAATAGGGAGATGATGAAAACCCACTCAATTCTGTCTTTCAGAACAAAAAGACAGTAATCTGATAAGAAAGGTAGGGGATGGATGAAATGCCCTAAAGGGGGGCTTGGACATCTTTAATTTCTGTGATTATGTGAAAAAGTGGCCTTTTCAGATAATGGAGTAGAAGCCCGCATTAGTAAGAAGAATCCCAACTTCTTCCTGTAGCATTATAAATACATGAAAGTACAATAAGCCTCATATTCAAATTAGCAGCATCAGCGAGCCTCCCAGATACATGTGGACCTTGAATTTATATTTAGTATTAATAAAGTTTTAATTCTGTGTATATATCTTGTGCACATTCCCAAAGAACAATTTAAATTAATTATATTATATATTATAGTTAATATATGTGTCTACCTTCTATTAGTGAATCATTGTGTTATTTTATTGTTTTACCAAAGAGGATGTTGTGAGTTTTCCCTGTAGTTCTCCCATTATAGCTTTTCTTCTCATAAGGACAGTATCTTTAAAACTATCTTGAGTTTGTGTTTGGTGGATCACAGCGTTCACCTCCTGAAGCCTGTTGTTATTGTTTGTTAATTTGAGGTTTGGTTTGTCTTAGGGCTCAGATTTGTGTGGGTGGAGCTGGACTTAACCCTGCTGTCAGGTTAGTATTGTTAGTGATTTCATTTTATAGCATGAAAATGGATTAGTGTCAAACATTTTTGAATCATGGAAAGTTAAACCTAGAAAGATGAGAGAAGCATCTACCCAACTATCATTTGAAAAGTGAAGGATTCACTTTAGTAACCTAGGTTCCTTGCCCAAGATCATCCATCCACAGACAAAGACAGGAATCCACACACAGTGGTTCCCAATTCAGTGTTCTCCTTATTAAACATTTTCTCATTTCAACAAATGTTGGATTTCATCCTTGTTATATTTTGTTGATTTATTTTAGTTTAACTGATAAAAAATTAATGTTTAAGAAGTATTATAATTGATAAGTGTCATCACTTACATGTGTTAATCACTTGCCAAAGACACTGGCGTATAGTGAGCTCTCCTAGGCTGTGTAGCTTGTATGTGAAATGTGAAGATTATTGTGTGTGATCATTTGGTTTCACTGATATGATGTATTTTAATAAATGTACTAGTTATATCCTTGCTGATGTATCTTTGCTGATCTTTCATGAAGTCAAAGTTTTGTTTTAATGGTATGTTTCAGACTATATTCAGTGTTACAAAATCAGTATTTATGGAGAATGAAAAAATAAAGCACTAAATTAACTGGAGATTTTTGCCATCCTGAGAAAGCAAAATTGTTTGTTGCACATACCGATGAAATAAACTAATGTAATCTTCCTGCCAGATACATACAACAACTTTGTTTTCAAGCCAGTAGCCATTCAGGTAAGCCAATTTTGTTTGTTTTCAGAGAAGAGGCCTTGTAATATAGACCAAGTTTAAATTCGTGATGTTAAAGAACATTTTGTCACAGGACTCTTTTTTTTAATGGCAAAATAAGCATGTGTTCAGTTGAGGGATCACCTCTTTTGAGCACATCATCACATGACAGATATTATCTGGCTTGTATTTATGCCTGTGCTTTATAGTATTACTTTTGGAAATTTTATATTATTGCACTTTTTACTCAGTGATACACTGTAGTCTAAAGCCATAGGAGATTTCAGCTTACCTGTTCCTCATTATTTTCTGCATTATTTTAGGATCTAGGCTTTCAGTCACTTTTTTTCTTTTTGCCATTCAGCAGCATGTACTGAGTGGTCATTATGTCCAAGGTGCTATGGGCTTTGAGCCACCATGCAAAGATGAATAAGAACAGCTCTTTATTTAGATGTGTGCCCACCTCAGGTGTCTTTTTTCTGTATTCATTAGTGTATCTCCACAAAAAGACTGAGTAGAAACCTACCAGGGTCAACCCTATGCAGAATTATTTCTTTAGATCCATTAGAGTGATAACAATAACTGCTAACATCTCTTGAGCTCTTACCACGTGCCAGTAATTCTACACTCTCGACACATTAACTCTCAACAACCCTATGAGGTAGGTGCTATTATTACCCCATTTTACAGGCAAGGAGACTGAGGCATAGAGAGGCTAAATAAGATGCTTATTGGTTCATGGCAGAAAAGGGGTTCAAACTCGGGCCCCCCTAGATTCATCCCTTTGGGTCTTTAAGGCTTATTCATCTTCAGGAGCCTCCCAGTAAAATGCCATTACCAACTAGTCCTTTTTTAGCTAATAGTTCTTCATGGATGAGTTTCAAATCTTTTCAAGCAGAGAAACTAGCTAAGAACAGGGCCTGTGAGACAATAAGTAGGTGTGGTGGGAACGTGTGTGTTTAGGAGGAAAGGATGGGGAGCAGGTGGACAAGGCAGCAGGCAAATGCAATTCGAGGGACAAGAAAAGTACTAAGATGGTAACTAAGTAAACACCTAAAACATGTCATTTCTTTTAGAGTTCCACCTGGGACATGCTGTATTATGCCATGTTTGGCTCTTGATTTGGGGGGAAAAAAATTAAGAACATGTAAGCTGCCCTGGTGTGGGAAGAATGACAGGAAAGCAGAAAATAAAAATCTGAGCAGTGGCTGCAGCATGTTTGATTTGCAATTATTTGTACAGAGAGCTCGCAATATAAAGAAAAAAACTAACTTTACAATATTTTTTAAAGAAATCATGGTTAAGTAGAAAACAAAATAAGGTAGGAATATAGTCAAACAGTAGTATTAGTAGGTGCAAATGGGTTAAATTCACCCATTAAAAATAAAAGATGTTCCAATAGAGCCAAAGAAATATTTCATTCCCAGCTATAAAGTTAGAAACACCTAAAACAAAGCAGCACAGGAAAGTGGAAATAAGACCTTATATTAAAAAAAACTATACAAATGGTACAAAAAGAAAAGCAGGAATAGCAATGTTAATATCTAACAAAACTGAATTAAAAGCAAAAATAATTTTAAAGGATATCTCATAAAATGGAAGAGTTCACCAAGAAGGTCCAATAGTCATGAACTTTATGTCCCTAACAGCATAACTGGGAACTATATAGAGCAAAACAAATAGAAATGCAATGAAAAAAATTGACGAAGCCATAACCATAGGTGCTGACTTGGAAATCAACAAGTCAACTAGGAGAAGGCAAGAACAGATGTAGAGGATGTGGATAGCATAATTAACAAATTTGATATATACAGAGAGAGCTTTTTGTTTCTTTTCGAGTGCAAATGAATGGTCATTAGCATTTCTACAGATTCTAAAAAGACAAAATTTTACAGGCAGCATTCACTAAATACAATGATAAGTAGATAAATAAACAACAAAAAGATAGGATATAAAAAAGCTAGTCATAAAATAAAGAAAAACAAAACAAAATAAAAGCTAGTCATAACTTTAAATAACCTGGAATTATTAGAAAATAAAAATTAAATTACAAATTTTTGACAAGGGCATGACAAGCCCAGCTACCTCATTCAGTGCTTTAGGGAGAATGTACAAGAAGGCAATGGCAGGGATGTGCTGGGCAGAAATGGCTTAGTAGGAGAACAGATAAGTCATGGAGATACACACTGTACGATCCTTTCAGCAGTTTAAAAGAATAAGATCCATGTGTGGAGATGAAATCATCAGCAAGTCATTGATAAAATAATAAACCACACAGCGTTTGTACAACTCAAGTTGGAGAACCCAGGTCTGTGGTTTAAATTGGATGGGCAAAGTATGACCCGTGGGCCAAGTCTGACCCCCTGCCTATTTTTGTTATGGACTGCAAGCTAGAAATGTTTTTCTTTTTTTTTTTCTGTGTTAAATGGTATATAAATATGTACATAATACCCTCAATGTCTTTTTTTTTTTTTTTTAAAGATGACTGGTAAGGGGATCTTAACCCTTGACTTGGTGTTGTCAGCACCACGCTCTCCCAAGTGAGCTCACCAGCCATCCCTGTATAGGATCCAAACCATGGCCTTGGTGTTATCAGCACCACACTCTCCCGAGTGAGCCACGGGCCGGCCCTATCCTCAATGTTGCCTTTTGCCCACAAAGCCTAAAAATACTGTCAGGCCCATTAGGAAAATTTTGCTAACCCCTGATTAAATGATTGCCTCTAAATCAGATTTTTACTAAGAAGGTTGGTCAGTCAGTGTGTGTGGGTGTCATACCTAAAAAAAAAAAAGAGAGAGAGAGAGAGAGAAAGCGAGGCCATCCCTGGGAAGCTGGGCCATTATTTTCTTTTTTTTTTTTTTTAAAGATGACCGGTAAGGGGATCTCAACCCTTGGCTTGGTGTTGTCAGCACCATGCTCAGCCAGTGAGCAAACCGGCCATCCCTATATAGGATCCGAACCCGTGGCCTTGGTGTTATCAGCACCGCACTCTACCGAGTGAGCCACGGGCCGGCCCTAGGGCCATTATTTTCTTCTTGGTTTCATTTGCAGACTCTTGAGTCCTGTTGGCTCCCTCCTTCGATCTGCATATGTTCGTATCTCCCCATCCTTAAAAAATAAGTGTCCCGTGATCCACTGCTCTGTGGTACTGAAAGGATGGACACTGGTTGCTTTCTCTACATCAGCTTCTCAGCCTTAATCCCTTTTAACCTAGTGTTCACTTTTGTCAGTGGCTTTAAACAGTGTTCTCAAAAGTCATCTTTTTACCCTTAATTGGTGGCCTATTATACTCATCCCAACTCCTATAGTTTTGGACACCCCTCTTCTTCCTAAGGCTCTTTGTTTCCTACTAAGCCCTTCCTTCTTTTAACTGACACTTCCCTGGTTTCTTTTCCTTCTAGTGGAAATGTTTATCGAGATTCTACCATTGTACCTCTTCTATTCTCTGTACCAGTGGTTCTCAAACTTCACTGTGCTTTAGAATAACTTTGAGTCTTAAAAGTGCAGACTGTGGAATACCATTTTGCAGAATTTCTTAGTTATTGGATCTAGTGTTTATTTTCAGTTCTGTCCTGGCAGTATGTCCAGCAGTCTTTGGAAATTTATGTCTAAAATGCTGGTGAGGGATTAGGGTAGGAAATAGAGATCTGGGAGTCTTATGTGGTTATTAATTGAGTAAAGTCAGACAAAGTCCTCAGGAAGAGGCCTGCCCCCAAATGACCTGCTTGTGAAAAGGCCTACTGCCTGATCTATGAGAACTATCATTGTGCCTGGGGCCTGGGAATCTGCCTGTTTAAGAGTCCCCCAGGGGATCTTCATCACAAACTAAAACTTGACTAGGGTGCTCAAAATGATTCCAGTCCCAAAGTCCATGTTTCTTTTCAACTTCTCCCCTAGCACTCCAATCCAGCAAGGCCAACTAAATAAATCCTGGAGCTCCCTAAAGACCCACCTGCTTAGATGGAGAGAAGGGCACCTGCCCTTTCATCCTCCTGAGTCCCGAGGTTCATTGCAGATTTCCCATTTGCCCTCCTAATGCTACTGAGAAGCCACACACCAGCTGTTTTCCTAGTTCAGTGGAACCAAAAGCAATTTACAGCAGCGTGTTCATAATGCTTCCACCCCAAAATAGGAGCCTCGATGGGGCTCGCTTTAATGAAATTTTGCCTTTATTAGCAAAAGAGTTAATGAAGAAACTGCTGATAAGATAAATCACCTTAGATTTGGTGTTTAAAATCTAACCATTTCTCTTTGCAATGGATTTTTCTCCTTCTGGAAATGCAAGCTAATGATAAGGTAATAGCAGGGTTGTAAGGTTTTGTGCCTTTGGAGAGTTAGGGAGTCTGAAGGGAGCACCTCTGGTTGAGTTGGACGGCCCCTTCGAGTCTTGCTTTATTTTATACTTGGTCATATAACAAACCTACCACTGTAAAATCTATGTACAGTTCCTTTACACATTAATACTCCATCTTTTCAACCCAATTGATTTTTCCAAGTAGACAAAGGCTAAAGATATGCTTATTGATTGCTGCTGAGCTCATTTTAAGTGTGTTTTGTAATAAGAGCATTTTGAGACTGAAAAAAACCTTCACTTGTGCAATGGGCAAGAAGGCTTGGGAATTTCTCATGTTGAAATGTACCAATATTAAAACAGTTGCTAGATATAAACAGACGTGTTTATTTTTATTTTAACATTATGTGAAAAATTTAGACTCTGTTCATCTACTGTGATGTTCTCACAAGACAAGCCATTGTTTGGTGTGGACATCCAAGCTCTCCTTGGATTAACACTCTTCTCATCTCAGTTGACCACAACTTTATACAATTGTTTGCCTCATTCCAGCTGGTTTTGTGGTTTTTTGGGCCTTAGCTATTCAGGGAAATTTGCAGAAGAATAAATTCAAAACAAGTTTATTTCCTCATCTCTGACTAATAGTATAGATGATGGAGAGCCTGAATCCAAATCAAGTGCTGCTGCGTTCACCACCGGTCCCTTAGAGGAAAGAATTGCACACTATTATGCAAAGGCCAGAATATTCCACTGGCATCTAAAAGGAATATCTCTTGAAAGAAAATCCTCATAGCTCCTTGTTCATGTCCAGCAGGAGAAGGAAGTGCTCTTATGGTTGGTTGGTTGATTTGAGGCTTTTATGTTATTTCTTTCAAGACTCATCTCTCTTGTACTCTTCCAAAGTTGTCCTATGCTCCTGGCTTCTAATGTTCTTGACCTCCAGTTCCTGTACCATTTTTACGATCTCAGTTTGTGACTTTCCTCTCTAAGGCTTTATGGCATTTCGGCATGCTCCATGTAACAGAGATCCCCGGACCCCTCCAGCATCTCTCTGCAGGTCCTTTGAAAGTCTAGCAGGCCCACGCCTGATGTTCCTGCGCCTAGGACTAGCCTACAGATGGAGGCTCGGCTATGGGCTTATTGTTTTGATCAGTAATTATATTTTTAATTAGTAAAAAAGGTAAACTTGCAGGGATTTCCACCTGCTCATGTGTAGGTTTAATGAGAATAGTTTTCATATCCAGTTTTGTTATTCTAATCAGTAATTAAATCTTCATTAAATTAAAAAAAAAAAAAAACTTATAATGGCCTGTTTGTGCTTACTTGTTTCTGGGTTTTAAAAATTTAAGTGGATAGGGTTGGCCAGTTAGTTCAGTTGGTTAGATTGTGTTGTGCATAACACCAAGGTCCAAGCTTCCATCCCTGTACCAACCAGCTGCCTAAAAAATAAAAAGTAGATAAAAATAAAAATTTAAGTGGACCACCTCTTTTAAGATTTTCTTTTTTTTTTGTAGTTTTTTGTCTTCTGAGGTCCACTGTTGTACTTTTTGCTTTTTGGCGGCTAACTGGTTAGACAGTCCAAACCCTTGACCTTGGTGTTACCAGCACCATGCTCTCCCCAGTGAGCTAACCAGCCAGCACCCACTTTTTTTTTTTTTTTTTTTTTTTTTTTTTTTTTTTTTTTTTTT
>NW_007728017.1:273817-279873 GCF_000696425.1 Galeopterus variegatus | reverse complement strand
GGGATCCGAACCCTCGGACGGGAGCGCCGCTGCGCTTCCCAAGCGGCGCACTATCCAGTGCGCCACCGGGCCGGCCCAGCACCCACTTTTGTATTTTTTATTTCTATTATGATCTTGCCATGTACTCATTATAATCGACAGGATTATTTTTAAATGTAATTTTATTCAAAGTGTCAAAATTAGAATATATTTTCATTAAAATTGTAAATTAAAGTTTATATAAAAATTATTTTTATCTGTTTTTAAAAAAATTTAGTGTACTTCTAAAGCATTTAAAATTAATATAAAAAATAAAAATAAAATTCTAATTAACTAAAAAGTTTAATTAAGGTTATTTATATAAAACTGAATTTTTTAATTTAATTTTTTGGAATTTTAAGTAGATGATAGTAAATACTTTTTATAAAAAGTAAGACCATTCCAGCATTCAGTGCCCATCAGCTAATGTAAAGATTTGGTATCATATGCCATGCATGTTATAATTAGACTTATATAGATAATCAAATTTAAGAGTAATGTGAATCATTAATATTGTAAGATGTTATTTAGCCACCATGTGAAACTGTCAGAAAGCCATGCTTATTCATGGGAATTTCTGGACCTGCCCATCAGAACACAAAGAGAAGCTGGAGAAAAGAAGCTTACTGCTATGGGAAATGATCATTGGTTATGCGACAATTTATTGCAGTCTTGTTATCTGAGAGGAAGGATTTGAGGAGTTTGTAAATTTGTCTTCTACTTAAGCAATTCCTTCTTGCTTTTAAAGCATCATCTCTCTCTGATAGTTGTTTTTCTCTGACGTTGTCCACATTTTGGATCCAGGCTCCTTATGTATCACCCACATAGAGCGAAGGAGGTGGAGAAGTCTCCCAAGGCTTCAAAGGTGTTAGTCATGAGAGTGGATGTGTAGGGTTCAGGTCATGCTGTGCCAGCACTGAGTGACAAATCTCAGTGAATGAAGGTATTACACTGTGTGTTTATGAGATGCAGACCCAAACAAAGCAGGCTTAGACCTGGACTCTCTTGCCCAGGTCTAAGGGCAGTACTAACATTGAGAATATCTGGATAAAATGCTTGAAAAAATGTAGGGTTCATTATTCTGAAATGATCTGAGACAGTTTGCCAAATTCTTAGAACTGGTGAAATAAGTTAACATCTTGTCTTTTGTCTAATTAAAAAAATGCATATTTCAATATCATACTGGAAGTCCTAGCTAATGCAACAAGAAAAGAAAAGATATACCAATTGGGAAGGAAGAAGTAAAACTGTCTTTGTTTGCAGATGGCATGATTGTCTATGTAGATTATCCAAAAGAATCAATGAAAACACTTCTGAAACTAATAAGTAATTATAGCAAGTTTGCAGGATACAAGGTTAATATGTAAAAGTCAATGACTTTCAGGCCAGCCCATGGCTCACTTGGGAGAATGTGGTGCTGATGACACCAAGACCACGGGTTCAGATTCCTATTTAGGGATGGCCGGTTAGTTCACTTGGGTGAGCGTGGTGCTGACAACACCAAGTCAAGGGTTAAGATCCCCTTACCCATCATCTTTAAAGAAAAAAAAAAGTCAATGACTTTCAGGCCAGCCCATGGCTCACTTGGGAGAATGTGGTGCTGATGACACCAAGACCCCGGGTTCAGATTCCTATTTAGGGATGGCCGGTTAGTTCACTTGGGTGAGCGTGGTGCTGACAACACCAAGTCAAGGGTTAAGATCCCCTTACCCATCATCTTTAAAGAAAAAAAAAAGTCAATGACTTTCTATATACCAGCAATGAACAACTTGAATTTGAAATGAAAAACACAATACCATTTACACTAGCAGCCACCAAAATGAAATACTAAGGTATATTTATATATCTAAAAAAAATATGAACAAGATCTATATGAGGAAAACTACAAAATTCTGATAAAGGAAATCAAAGAACTAAATAAATGAAGGGATGGATATTCTATGTTCATGGATAGGAATACTCAATATTGTCAAAATGTTCTTCCCAAATTGATCTATAGATTCAATGCAATTCCAGTTAAAATTCCCAGAAAGTTATTTTGTGGGTATTGACAAACTGATTCTGAAGTTTACGTGAAGAGGCAAAGACTCAGAATAGGCAGCACAATATTGAAGAAGAGCAAAGTTGGAGGAGTGACACTACCCAGCCTCAAGACTTAACTATAAAACTACAGTAATCAAGACAGTGAGGTGAAAGAACAGGCAGACCAACAGAACCAGGATAGGGAGCCCAGAAATAGGCCCCCATAAATATAGTCAACTCATCTATGACAAAGAATCAAAAAAGCAATACAATGGAGACAAGATAGTCTTTTCAACAAATGGTGCTAGAACAACTGGGCATCCACATGCAAAAAAACAAATCCAGACACAGACCTTACATACTTTACAAAAATTAACTCAAAATGGATTACAGACCTAAACGTAAAAGGCAAAACTATAAAACTCCTAGTAGGTAACAGGAGAAAATCTAGATGACCTTGGGTTTGGTGATGACTTTTTAGATACGATACCAAAGGCATGACCCATGAAAGAAAGAATTGACAAGCTGGACTTAAAAATTTTGCCCAGCAAAAGACACTGTCAATAGAATGAAAAGGCAAGCCACAGACTGGGAGAACATGTTTGCAAAAGACGTATTGATAAAGGACTGTTACTCAAAATATACAAAGAACTCTTATAACTTAACAATAAGAAAGCAAACAACCTAATTTTAAAATAGGCTGAAATTTTAACAGGCACCTCACCAAATAAGGTGACAAATAAGCATATGAAAAGATGCTCCACATCATAGGTGATCAAGGAAATGCAAATTAAAAGTACATACCACTACACACTTATTAGAATGGCAAAAATTCAAAACACTGACACCACCAAATGCTGGTGAGGATGTGGAGCAACAGGAACTCTCGTTCGTTGCTTGTGGGAATGCAAAAGGGGACAGTCACTTTGGGAGACAGTTTGGCAGTTTCTTACAAAACTAAACATACTCTTACCATACAATCCGGCAACTACACTCTTTGGTATTTACCCAAAAGAGTTGAAAACTTATGTCCACACAGATACCTGCACATGGATGTTTATACCATCTTTATTCATAATTGCCCAAACTTGGAAGAAGCAACCAAGACGTCCCTCAGTAGATGGATGGATAAACAAACTGCAGTACATCCAGACAATGGGATATTATTCAGCCCTAGAAAGAAATGAGCTATCAAGCCATGGAAAGACATGGAGGAAATATAAATGCCTATTACTAAGTGAAAGAAGTCAACCTGTAAAGGCTACCTACTGATTGATTCCAACCGCATGACATTCTGGAAAAGGCAAAACTATGGAGACAGTAGAAAGACCGTGGTTACCAGGGGTTAGGGGGAGGGAAGGATAGACAGGTGGAGCATGGAGGGTTTTTAGGGCAGTGAAACTACTCCGTATGATACTGTAATAATGGATACATGTGATTATATATTTGTCCAAACCTATAGAACGCACAACACCAAATATGAAGACTATTGTAAATTATGGACTTTAGGTGATTATGATGTGTCAGTGTAGGTTCAATCAGTTGTAACAAATGTACCCCCTGGGCCGGCCCGTGGCTCACTCGGGAGAGTGCGGTGCTGATAACACCAAGGCCCCGGGTTCGGATCCCATATAGGGATGGCCGGTTTGCTCACTGGCTGAGCGTGGTGCTGACAACACCAAGTCAGGGGTTAAGATCCCCTTACCGGTCATCTTTTAAAAAAAAAAAAAAATGTACCCCCTGATGGGGAGTGTTGATAATGGGGGGCCGTGCATGCTTGGCAGCAGGGAGTATGTGAGATATCTCTGTACCTACCTCTTGGTTGAGTTTTAATGAACCTAAATGCTTCTGTTGCCATATCCTCATATAGGTGGGTATTTCCTGACTCAAGTCTTGGTTGGTGACACAGGAAAGCAGAGTTTGATACCACCTACCATGGCGAGTTGTGATGAGGAATGAGACACATGGTGTCTGCAGCAGAGAGGCATGCTTCTGCTTCTCAGCCTTCCCTGGGTAGTTAGGATCAAGCCCAGCAAGGATGTGGAGCCTCTTTCCCATGCAGCTCTATCCTAAAAGCAGTTGAAGTCCTTTGGGCAGGGGTGAAGGTAAGCATAGAAAAGGAGTCCACCATTTCTATTCTTGACTAGGGGAAGGTCAGATGAGGCCTGGAGCCAGGGATTGTAAAAGGGAACCAGCTCTTAAGAACAAGCAAGGAGGCAACCTCAGGAAGCAAGCAAGGGTCTGGAAGTGCCCAGTGATGCTGACTTTGGGAAAGGTAGGGAAGCAAGAACAGCATTCAAAGAGAAGAGCTCTAGCAGTCCTGGCCCTAGAGAAGCAAAACAATCCAGGAGCAGGGTCTGCAGGATACTCCAGGCCACGATCTGAAGGTCTGTTGCAGCTGAGTCTGCGCTCATCAGGGTGCTGAGGAGGTTCATTTAGACTGAAGGACTGAGTTTTTATTAGGGAGAGAAAGGGAGGAGAAATAATATATCAAAATGAGTTTGGAGAATTTAAAGTCACGTGGGTTGTAAGGACTTCTGAAATTAGGAGATGTTTTTATTTGTTTTTGGTTTTGTTTCTACTGGCTGAGAAAAACTTCAGGGATAGTCAGGGACAGGAGGAGGAAGGGGATGTCAGAACCCTGATAAGCTTTGGTAGGATCACCTAATTTGGGGTAAAAGAGAAAGAATCTTCCCCTCTCCCTATCCCTTTTCTGGCCTACCCTCCAAAAAAGCTGAGAACAGGTACTGAGAAAACACATCTGTAGGACGGCTGGCTGGATGGGAAGCGTTGTTCAGTTAGTGCTTTTTCTTAAAAGAGTAGCTGCTTAGTAGATGTTTCTTCTTTCTTTGACTCGTTGTCTCTGTTCACGTGGGGGCCAGCTGGGATTTGCTTGGGACACTAAACATCATTTGGAGAATCAACCAGATGAGACGATGGTATTTGCAGCATTCCTATTAGTGGGTTTGCAATTTGAGAAACCTTTTTGGTAGAGGAGGCTTGATCCTTGTCTCAGTACCTCGCATGACTTGAAATAGTGTCCACCACTGAAAGAAGACATGTCTTCCATCAAGGGGCAGCTATGAGGATCAATGATGGTTCCAAAATGACTTCTAAAGAGGGTGGATCTGTTTAAGTGCAGACGTGGTTTCCCGAGTCGACTATGGCAGCTGGGTCCCGTCACCAGGGGTCTTCCTTCACTGGTGCTACCTCCAGAGTAATTCCTTAATCTGTCTAGTCTCTCATCCCTGCTAACACCGTGGTCTAATCTAAGGCACAATCTCTCACTGGAACAGCACAATAGCTTCTTAGTTGGCATCCAGCTTCCACTCTTCCAGCTATCAACCCCGTTTTCCATTTGGCAGCCTGAGACATTCTTTTAAATGTAAATTGGATTATATCACTCTTCTATGATTTCTCTAGAATTGTGCTATCCAATATGCGAGCCACTAGCCTATTTAAATTTAAATTTGTTAAAATTAAATGAAAATAACAATTCAGTTTCTCAGTTGCACTAGCCATGTTTCAAGTGCTCTTTAGTCACATGTGGTCAGCATTGGGCAGCACAGACAGAGCATTCCCATTATCTCAGAAAGTTCTGTCTATGCTGCTCTATCTTGAAGATGCAGCAGCTTCTCCCTCAAAAGAGCAGGAGGTGCCCAGAGCTCCTGACCAGGAAAGCTTTGCTGGCCTCCAGGAACTTTTGGCTTGGAAGCAGTATGGCAAACTTGGTTTGGGGAGGTACTACTGCTCTTTTTGTTTGTTTGTGTTTTGTGTGTGTGTGTGTGTGTGTGTGTGTGTGTGTGTATTTTCTCCTTTCTCTTCTCCCTATTCAAAAGGCTCCTTGCCTGGGTGAGGTTGGTGGCAGCGCTTCCTGACTTGTCTAAAAGCCTAAATCTATTGAGGAAAACGGGATTTGAAAGGAAAGGGGGGGGCCGGCCCGGTGGCGCACTGGATAGTGCGCCGCTTGGGAGGCGCGGCGGCGCTCCCGTCCGAGGGTTCGGATCCCACATACA
>NW_007728017.1:266331-269410 GCF_000696425.1 Galeopterus variegatus | reverse complement strand
TAGATGCAATTATAGCCTTCACTTACAAACATAAATTTATTTTCATAAATTTAAGAAAAATATAAGTTTTAAAACAAATTCTGTATCAAGCATCTTTTGTTTCCACCGTTTATTAGGTAAGAGGGTCCCTGTTTTAAACAGACCCATTTAAAGTGAGATTTTTCCAGCATCGATTTTCTAGGATGACAAGGACCTCGTGTAGCCCAGGTGGTATCTTGGGGTCCCCAGGAGACAATGCGTACATTTTTGTATTAGGGGCTCAGTGCTGCAGAGCTCCATCATTTACATGCCAATGGACAGTGTGAGTGGGAAACACATGCACATGCCAGCATGTGTGGGCAAGTATATACACACACACAAATACACACACACACACACACACACACACAAGAATTAGTTCTCCTGAGGTTTCACCTCCGTGTTCTAGGCAGGGCCATGCTCTTCAAATCTATGCTGTCCTTGTAGGGAGGACCTTCCCAGTTTGGGTGTCCTCCCCATAGCAAAGGAGGCATACAGAAATCTCTATGACTGGTGGTCAGAAGGAAAGCGGCCAGGAGCATTTAGCTCAAGTCCAGAGTGCTGGGGCTGAAGGCTTGCACATCAGAGGGACTGAGTGGCAGCCCAGGGGGCAGCCCTGGGACGGCCTCAGGCACATCACAGAATCTGAAGACCAAACTCTGCAAATACCAGGCAGCATTCGTGGCACACCCGCACCCACCTCCCCATGAGCAATGGAGAGGGGCCACCACGGGCTGAGAGTCGGCAGGGAGTTCAGAAATCCGGTGTGTACCGGCAACATTCTGTTCTCCTCCAGGAACCTTCTGGCCTTTGAAGCAGCCCACAGGCCAGCTGGTCCTGGCCACAGCCCTGGATGAGGCCTAGGAGCACAGCAAGCCCAGTTTCTCAGAAGCAGAAGTGGAGGTGATGGGACCGGCCCAAGGGCACCCGGCCGGTGCTGGGAGCCAGGCAGTCTGAGCACAGGTGCGGGCTCGTCGTGGGCCCCCTCGCAAGCCCCACACATCCATCACTCGTCCCATTCCTCATGCTGCCTGCAGCTCTGGAAATTGGCTGGAGTGATCGCTCTAAGGAGCCTCAATGGGGACAGCATTAAAGACAAGTGAGCTTTGAGGCAGCATCTCCGAGTCTTGATGGCGGCACAAATGACTGGCCATTTCTTGGTCCGCTGGTCAGGGAATTAGCATACTGTGAGTGGGAGNGGCAACACTGAGGGTTGCAATCCGTTGCCGGACACGGAAAAAAGACAAAAAAAAAAAGAAAGGAAAGGGGGAAACCTAAGTCTGACATGGAGAATAAGGCTTGAGGAGAGAGGAACTTTCCTCAAATTAAAGAGATTTCCCCAGCTTGGGAGAAGAAAGGGAGGTCTTCAGGTCCCACAAGTAGCCTAGACTAGCACCCTGAGAATGTGCCAGAGAAGAGGAGGGGAGGGCATGTGAGGCACCAGGAGGCTGGATCCTGGAGTCCCCCGCCTTGCAAAAGATACTGAAGCTCAAGCATGTCCCAGACAAAACAGAGGAGCCAACTGGACGGAAGTGCTTGGAGCGGGAGGTGGAACCTCTCCCACAGAGTATGAGTGCAGTAGATGACAAGGCCTGAGAGGCCCCCTTTACACCACGGTGCTGAGTACGACACCAGAATCGAGACAGAACTCCTGGGGAAAGGAGCCCTGCACGATCAAAGTGTTGGGATGGGGGCTCAGAGGTGACATCGTGCTGACTGGTGATTTAAGAGGATGTCAGGTATGATTTTTACCCTTTTGTAGAACCGGAGCTAAAGTCTAGAGCTGCTTCAGGATGGGGTGGCCATAAGTCTCACTTGCCCTGGATAGTCCCAGCCTGTTGTCCCAGAGATTTGTTGGCTACCTCCTTATCTTATCTAGAGGGGATCTGAGCCCAGAGAGTCAAAGGCCCTGGCTCCCAAGTTCCTGCCGCAGATGACTAAGAGCCTAGGCTTTGCTGTCACACTGCTGGAGTGTGGATGTCTGCTCCACCACTTCTTAATTGTATGACCTGGGGTGGCTGGCTGATGTCCGTTCAGGCTGCTATAGCAAAATACTTGAGACTGGGTAATTTATCAATAGTAGAAATGTATTGCTCATGGTTCCGGAGGCTGGGAAGTCCAAGACCAAGGTGCCAGAAGATTCAGTGTCTTGTGAGGGCTCACTCTGCTTCATAGATAGCACTTTCTCACTGCATCCTCACATGGCAGAAGGGGTGGACAAACTCCCTCAGGCCTGTTTTCTAAGGACACTAATTCTATTCATGAGGATGCAGCCCTCATGACCTAATCACCTTCCAAGGCCCCACCTTTTAATACCACCAAATTAGGAATTAGGTTTCAATATGTGAATTTTGGCGGGACACAAACATTCAGACTATAGCAGGGTTACTTGACCTCTCTAAGGTTTCGTTTCCTTAAGGGAAAGTGGGCATGATGATGATACTAATGCCCAAGGGTTGCTGTAAGGGGTAAGTTATTCAATGTGTGTAAACCCCTAGCAGACTATGAGACCTGTAGCAAGCCACTCAATACGTGTTAGCTCTTATTCCTAGCTGGGCCCACAAGCTGGTCTCCTGACTCCTCAGTGTTCTTGTCTCAGAGTCAAAACAACTGCTAATGAGCAGATTAGAAAGTAAAGTTGAAGCACTTCTGAAATACCACTTTTTCTCAAATTACAGCAGCTACCTTAGCCAAGGGGGAAGTATCCTGACCCACTTGGTTAGAGGTTGGCCATCAAGGCCACTGCCGCATCTAGCTGTGCAGCCAGCAGAAAATGCAGAGCCCGTTCAAGCACTTTGGCCTCCACTCTAAGATGATCTGCATGACATGTGGGTCAATCAATCTAGAGATAATGATTCTTGCTGCAGAGCTGTGCATGTCCAATCACACACACACAAAAAATAGGGGTCCCCAATTGATTTTTGTGACTGGTTTCATTTTCTCAGAAAGCTTTTCAGGTCAAACACTGGCAGAAGCTAGGGTGCTGATAGGAGGTGGCATATTTCCATCTACTTTTGCCCAGGAATGTCTGGATATCATTGTGCTCTGTTCAATAAAATTG
>NW_007728017.1:262801-264311 GCF_000696425.1 Galeopterus variegatus | reverse complement strand
TCTTGTCCTAGGCAGGAGGATCTGGGAACATAAAAAGAGAACCACCACACTCGAGGCTGCCCGTTATCCTCGGGTTCATTTTCCGTGTCTTCCAGGTGGTTTTCTTAGGGCAGCAAAAGTCATCATAATGCAATGTTTGCTAAAGGACTATCTGTGACAGCAGCACCCACTCGAGCTTCCCCTCCTGCCAAATGCTAGCGTCTGTCTTTGCTCAAACCATGTCATCTTCACTGTCCGTCCACTACGTGTCAGATATTCCAGTGATACATGGCAAAGCCCATGGAAATCGATGGTGAAATGAAACGGCAAATCGTGCCACAGTTGCAGGATTTCGGGGAGTCGCGAAAATGATGCTGGAGAACCGTTCGATTTCGGTGAAAAGCCATTGACAAATGAGAATGTGGCCATTCTTGAGCTGAAGAAAAAAATGAGCAAGAGGATGACACAGCAGACGCTCAAAAGAGAACGATTCGAGTGCCGTGGATTAAGATACGCCCTTGTGAAAGTGCATGAAGCCTTTGGATAGTTTTGCAAAAATGACACTTTCTAAGACCATGCTGAGAAAATCAACCTCAGAGAATGGCCTATAGAGTGAGCCATCAGACAATTTTGTGCTGAAAAATCTACACCCCCCCCAAATCGACCTTTGATTCATTCTTTGCTCAGAAGTCTAAGATTGTAGATGCAATTATAGCCTTCACTTACAAACATAAATTTATTTTCATAAATTTAAGAAAAATTTAAGTTTTAAAACAAATTCTGTATCAAGCATCTTTTGTTTCCACCGTTTATTAGGAAAGAGGGTCCCTGTTTTATTGTTTTGTTTTGTTTTGTTCCTTTTTGTCTTTTTTCGTGACCAGCAACGGATCGCAACCCTCGGTGTTGCTCCCGCACCTCGCTCAGCCAGTGAGCGGCCGGTCTGTATGTGGGATCCGAACCCTCGGCGGGAGCGCCGCAGCGCTTCCCAAGCAGCGCACTGTAGCAGTGCGCCACCGGGCTGGCCCCAGGGTCCCTGTTTTAAACAGACCCATTTAAAGTGAGATTTTTCCAGCATTGATTTTCTAGGATTGCAAGGACCTCATGTAGCCCATCTTGGGGTCCCCAGGAGACAATGCGTACATTTTTGTATTAGGGGCTCAGTGCTGCAGAGCTCCATCATTTACATGCCAATGGACAGTGTGAGTGGGAAACACATGCACATGCCAGCATGTGTGGGCAAGTATATACACACACACAAATACACACACACACACACACACACACACAAGAATTAGTTCTGAGGTTTCACCTCCATGTTCTAGGCAGGGCCATGCTCTTTTAATCTGCTGTCCTTGTAGGGAGGACCTTCCCAGTTTGGGTGTTCTCCCCATGGCAAAGGAGGCATACAGAAATCTCTATGACTGGTGGTCAGAAGGAAAGCGGCCGGGAGCATTTAGCTCAAGTCCAGAATGCTGGGGCTGAAGGCTTGCACATCAGAGGGACTGAGTGGCAGCCCAGGGGGCAGCCCTGG
>NW_007728017.1:261341-261668 GCF_000696425.1 Galeopterus variegatus | reverse complement strand
GGGGACAGCATTAAAGACAAGTGAGCTTTGAGGCAGCATCTCCGAGTCTTGATGGCGGCACAAATGACTGGCCATTTCTTGGTCCGCTGGTCAGGGAATTAGCATACTGTGAGTGGGAGCAGCCTCCATCTGTCGTCTGTGCTCTTCATTACCAGCAGCAAGGAGGAATCAGCACCTAACCTTTGAGTCCATGAAGGGTAATGCCCCAAACACTCCTGAGAAGACACACTCACCTATGATGGCCACATCATGGGACTCTGGAACAGCCTCAGTGGGCCCACGCAGGCCACATCTGCAACAGAGGAAGCTGATGTTCATTGGGGGCTC
>NW_007728017.1:257274-260875 GCF_000696425.1 Galeopterus variegatus | reverse complement strand
GCAATTGGCCCTGGCTTCCTGCCTGTGTTTCCTTCTGGTCACAGCCATAGGTTGGGTTGGATGGTAGAATCCCCAGCGGGAGGAAAGGGGAGACAAGGCTGAAATGAGACAGGGTCCCCAGGATGTCCCATCTGTCAGGGGCTCCTCACAAGGTCAGCTAGCTCCTGGAGGTCAGCTGGCCTCTATCCTATAAGGCGGCTTGTGTTTGTGGGTGGTTCAAGCTGGGCTACCTGGGGCTTACATCCTGGGCAGGGAAGGGGTCTGTGTGGAAGATTTGACCACCGCCAGGAGCCCCAGACAATTGGTTGGGAGTGTTATTTATAGCTCTGGCTGGATGTCGTTTCTGTCATTGATTGCACAGGAAGGCTGGGAAGGTGTGGTGGCCAGGAAGGCCAGGCCTCAAACAAGGCTGTGCTGGACCACGCTATGGGTTGTGACCTTGGGAGAATTCTTTCTCAATTTGGGGTCAGTTTATTCATCAGTTAAATGGGTGGTTAGACCATATTGTGGCCAAGAAGCCTTCTAGAGGACACCCCAAAAGGCTGGAGGGGACTGGACGATGTGCCAACTCAGGGGCTTTCCAGTCTCACTTTGTGGTGTTAAGTTTTGGGTCAAAGAAACTGGACTATGTGATTCAAATGCCCAGCAGCACAGGGCTGTCACAACAGAGGCGTGACCGCAGCCCAGCCAGAGGAAGGGAAATGCCATCTGGCTGCCAGGCAGTGCTTTATCCACCCTGTGTGGACTCTGAACCCTCCCTGGGTCTGACCTTCTCTCCATGGGGAGGAGAAGAGAGGCTGTGGCTGGGGCGGCCTGGGAGGGCAGTGGCCTCATCTGCTTAGCTGACTTCACCTACTTGTTCGCCCTCTGATGGCTGCACTCACACCTCCAGTGCTTAGTGAGCTCCTGTTTATCCCTCACCACCCCACTGTGATGTTGCCCTGCCCTTGACCTTGCCCCCAGGAGGATGAAGCCCTCCTCTCCTTGCCTACACCAGCATCGTCACACAGGCCATGCCTCTCTGGTAGCCCCTGCAACGGGCAGTGAGTCTGTAAACTCCTGGAGGACGGTGCCTCTGTTCCTCAGCACATGACACAGCAGGCGCTTCATCAGGGTTTGCTGAATGAATGAATGAGTGGGGAGCAGAAGCGAGATGAGCAGGTGTGCGGGGTGAAGACATCCCAGGGTGAGGGGCAGTGTGGGCAAGAGCCAAGGGAGGGGGACAGCCCAGTGCTCAGGGACCCGGGAGTAATCGGTATACACGCGCACAGGAGCGGCTGGCGCTCCCTCTGTGTTACTCATCTCCCAGGTGCCCGGGCGTTTGCTTTCAGACTGTGACTCCTATGAGCCCATCTGACTGTGTCCATAGGGCTTTGCTTGAGACCTAGCACACAGTAGGTGCTCAGTAAATGCTCCTTAAGTGGATTAATTAGATAGGGTGGGAGGGTGAGAAGGTGGGAAGCGTAAGGCCTGTATGCATTGGAGACCCAGGTCTCTTATGGGGCTGCCAATACATAAGAAAATGCAAGATGTTCAGTTGAACTTGAATTTCAGATGAGCAACAAATACTTTTTAAATATAAGTATGTCCCAAACATTGTCCCAGACATACTAAAATAATTGCTTGTTGTTCATCTGAAATTCAAATTAAACTGGTGTTTGGGATGTTTTTATTTATTTGCTTATTTCTTTGTGGGATTTTTTTGTATCTTATTTTGTTAACTTGATGTTTTTGTTGTTTGTTTTGTGCTGATCTGGCAACCTGCCCCTCCGTCTTTCACTTTGCCGTACTTATTCCTGGCTTTTAGCATCAGTATTACCCCAGAGGTACAAGACAGCTGCTGGAGCTCCAGCCTTCGTGTCTGTGATTTGGGAAAGCAGAAGGATGAAGGGAGAGGGACACAAAAACACCTGGCTCCCATCTGAGTCAGCTTCTGTTACAGAGATCTCCTCCATTAAATATGGGCTGATTATTGGAAAGTAACGAGGAATCATTGTTCATTTTGTCAGGTGTGATAAACATTATAAACATATCAGAAAATATCCTTCTTTTTTGGAGATTCATCCTAAAATATTTAGAGGTAAAATGTCACGATGTCTGTAATTTATTTTGAATTACTTTGGGGAAAAAAAGAAGCACATGTGGCAAAATGTTAACAACCATTAAATCTGAGTGATGGGTATATATGGGTACCCATTACCCTAGTCTCTCTACCTTTCATTATACTTGAAATTTTTCTTAATAAAAAGTTTTTGTTTTGTTTTGTTGTTTGTTTCTGTTTTTTAAAGGAGAGATTACCCATAATCCTTGCCCAAGAACATTTGCTTTCTTCTGATTGGCCACCCCTTGAAGAAAGGGAGTTGGGGAAATGTAGTCTTTCAGGGGGGCATACTGATGCCTGGATGCAAGCGGGGTCCTGTCAATGAGAAAGAAGGGGAGGATGGATGTCAGGCAGGAGCTCATGGTCTCTGCCCAGAACAGTTTCTGGGCTCCCTCTGCACAGCACACAGGAGCAGGGGCCACAGTGCCTGTAGCTCTGCTTTGCCTTCTTTATTAGAAACAGGCCCTCCTGGTCTCATGCAGGCTCCTGGTAGGATTTCTGCCATTAGTACAGTGACTTAGGCATAGCCAACCCCTCCCACAGGGGTGGATGTTGAAAGAAGACCTGCTGAAGCCCACATCTGTGCATCCCACAGCTTCTTCACCCTGTGTGACCTTTGCCAAGGTGCTCAACCTCCCTGGAGCCCTACAGCCACCTCTCTAGAGGGGAAGACAGAGCCCAGCTCCTCCCCTCCTTCACTGAGATGGGCTTGCATTTCCCAGTACACTGGGCCAGGCTCGCAGCACAGAAGAAAGATCCCTGAACAGAAAGCCACGTTCTGAATTGTAAGACAATTTGGGCAACTTGCTTGGCTTCCTGCCTCAGCATCCCAGCTGTCACCTAACCAGGAGCTAACAGTTCAGTGTATATAACAAGACCTGGAAGCCATAGATCAATACACGCTTTACTGCATTTCTCCTGTGTGGCATAGTAGGCCTGCTGTGAGGATTTGGGGTGGGCCAGGAATGGGGAGAAGCAGGCACTCTGGTCCATCAATGGATGAGTGAATGAATAAAATGTGGTTCATCCATGAGAGGGTACATTATTCAGCCATAAAAAGGAGTAAAGTACTGATTCATGCTACAACAAGGATGATCCTTGAAAATATTGTGCTAAGTGAAAGAAGCCAGTCAAGAAGTACTGCATATTGTTTTATTGCATTTACATGAAATGTCCAGAATGGACAAATCTACAGAGACAGAAAGTATGTTAGTAGTTGCCTAGAACTGGGTGGGGTTTTGAGGAGAAACAGGGAGTGACTTCTAATGGGTACTGGACTTTTTTTTTTTTTTTTTTTTTGGAGTAAACAAATTCTAAAATTCACTGTGGTGATATTGTACATATCTGCAAATATATTAAATCCCATTGTACCGTACACTTTAAATGGGTGAATTGTATAGCATGTGAATTATATCTCAATAAAGTGGTTTTTAAGAGTGAAAAAAAAAAAGACAATCAGAAAATAGGAGATCTTTTTATCCACGGCAACACTATCAACAA
>NW_007728017.1:248940-256701 GCF_000696425.1 Galeopterus variegatus | reverse complement strand
ATTCTAAAATTCACTGTGGTGATATTGTACATATCTGCAAATATATTAAATCCCATTGTACCATACACTTTAAATGGGTGAATTGTATAGCATGTGAATTATATCTCAATAAAGTGGTTTTTAAGAGTGAAAAAAAAAAAAGACAATCAGAAAATAGGAGATCTTTTTATCCACGGCAACACTATCAACAACATGTCGACACTGACCAGGACTCGGTGTGTGTGGACCCTCAGGAAGCCTCAGCTGCTACCACCCTGGGAGAGCCCCAGCACGGACTGGAAGTGCAGAAGCTGAGTCCAGCGGGAGCAGTGGCGTAGGGAGGGGGCAGCGAGCCGAGAATGGCTCCAGCTAATGCGCCTCCACTTACATATATCGATCGTTTACCTCCCTCTGTTCCCAGCGCTAGATCTATGATTGAGAAGAAAGGAAAAAGGAGTTCAGGTTTAAACTCTTATCACTAAAGTGAGGCTCCCTCTACATTAAAAAACTATCCAGACCCTGTGGCAGGAATGGGCTCTGTTCCTGGGGCATAAATTTGTGTGTGTGGGAAAAAGACTTATTGGTGAATTTAGCAGTATTTTTCGTTGAACTGGCAGTTGCTAACCATTACACCAGTATTTATTTGATTCTTAAAGAGTACAAAACCATGGACCACAAATAAAGAAGATGGAGTAATAGTTTGTGGCTGGGCCACTAGCTTTAAACTTGAAATGAAGTGTCCAGTTTTGAGTTACTGTGTCCAACCACCATTTGTACAGTTTGAAAAGTGGGGGCATTTTTCCAGGCTGTCAGTGTGACTGTAGTTCATTCCCGTGAGTGATATCGCTGAAGGAGCAGTTGTTCTGCCGCGAGCACCTCACTCATGACCAGAATATATTTAATGTATTAATCTGCGCCTCCAGCGTAATTTAGGAAGGCCTCTCTTTGACACATTCCTGCACATCCTTGTTTTATTACCTGCTCCCGCAGGTAACAATGTCGCAAAAGTCTGGCTCCTGAATGAAGTTAAAATTACATGTCACCAATAGCATATGCAGTTTTGTGGCTGATTTTGCTGTCAAAATTACCACCCTGCAACAACATGAGACCTTAATGGGGACGTAGCATGATTTACCTCGCCGGCTCCGGGCCAGGTGGCGAGAGGACTCTCATGTCCAAGTGGCCACGTGCTTGGGAAGCCGTGGCCATCTCTACCCTATTGCTCCACCTTTAATGCCCAAACTGTGTCATCAGACATTTCCTGAGATGAAAATAAGAGGTATTTGAGATACTCTGCCAAATAATTGCTAAGCTTGTTTTAAGTCGCTAGGGGAAAAAATGTATATTTCAAGCAGGTTAGTCCTCCACCAACAGACAGGATTTATAATCTGTTTCCCAGTCGAGCTGGTGACTATTGTCTGTTAAGAATGTGTGCAAGACTTCATGGAGAAATGTCTGATTTTAAGGCTAATGGGAGCAGCCTTGATTTACAATCTGACAAGATATTTTCCTACCCTGCCAAGCCAGCGTCTTTGGAATGTTTATGATCTCAGGTAATAAGAGAAGGCCACAAAGCCAAGATATGCCTCTTAATGAAATTATGGATAACCCATCTGGGAAGAATGTTGGGTGCAGTTTAAAGCCACCTGGGAGCCTGGACCAGTGGCTGCATTAGGATGTTCGTGGGTCCTAGGTGTGTTTGCCTTTGTGGGCCTTTCCTCCACAAAAAAATTAAAATTGTATTTTATGACTGCTTTGGTATCAAGACCGATATAATGTAGGCTGGGTTCATTATTGTATAGTCATTACCATTATATTCATTTTTTCCTTTCAGTTTTAAAAGAAATGAAAATTAAAACATATCCATGGACCCCAGGTGCTATGTCAGCTGTGTCTGCTGGGGAGGTCGGCATTGACCTGCGCTATAGGGTCCAAGCTTCCAATCTATCTCCAGGAGCTTCTTTCTTTCAAGGCCAGGACAGTCTGGCCATGGCAGCTCATGGAGGGGCTTAGGTGAAGAGCATCCCACTTCTCCAGCTTGGCCCAGAGTCTCCCCACCTCCCCCTCACTCCCCACCCCGGGTGAGGTCGGAGCCACTCCTTCCCTGGCCTCCTCGCCCTCCTGTTTATTTGTCTTTATTTTAAATAAATAGGCCAGGGCCACTGCTATGAATTTTCTGGTGCATTTGCGAGCTGGGGACGATTCATGAGTGCAGGAGCAGAACGCTCCACCTGCAGGCGTGGTTGTCGTGATGATGGGAAAGGGCGTTAATGATGGGCCACAGCGGCTGACCCCCAACCTCATCGACCGCTGTCCCTCTCCCAGCCGGGTTTCTGTGTCCAGTCAGCTGCACGGAGTTTAAAGGGCAGCCGTCATCCCCAGTCAGCCAGCCTGCCATTAATAATGTTTTCATCTGTGACAGTGACAAACCTGCAGTACTTGAGGGGAGTTTATTAAGGTCAGTCTATAAATAAGAATTAAAATTTTTTAAAAAATGGGGTGACGCCGATGATCAGATGGATGAATAAAGTGATTGGATGAAATAAACATAAGAGTGGACAAGGGGCGCCTGGAGCCGGAAGCGAGAGGCCCAGTCCCCCTTTCTCTGGCCTTGCCCTAAGTTTAGATTTCAAGAAGCCACTTCAGAACTTGTAGGTTTTGTGAATCTAAGCCCGGGCTAATATTTTGTCATTTAATGCCTATTCTCTCTGCTGATAAAAAGAATTGCAGCCATTTCTCTATGTCAAGCCCATAACTGAGAGCTGGTAAAATTTAAATGTCTCATCTGTCCTCAGGCTTGCAGGAAGATGGCCTTACCTAGAGCTTGGCTCCAGGCCTGTGGGCGAGTGACAGTCATCCCCTGGCTTGTCCAGCAGCCTTTGCTATCTCAGGATGGACTCCCTGAGCAAAGTGGCCAAGGGAGTTGCAAGCTGGAAGTATGTCTTTCTGCAGCTTGGTCCTCTGGCTCAGAGAACAGGAGTCTCCCCTGCAGTGATGTGTCTTTGGGGTGTGGGTACAGGTTGAGACCACCCCATCCTACTTTCTCAACCATGGGGCTCCTCCTATGCAGGGCCTTTTGATGATCATGGTGATTTTTAATCATATGTTCAAGCAACTGTTTTCAAAGCTCTTATGCATGCATTAGCTCATTTGGCCCTCACAAGGATCCCAGGAGAGACTCAGCAAGTTTGATTATGTCTATTTGGAAGATGTACAGGGCACAGAGAGGTTAGGTTAGCCTGAGGTCACTCAGCATGTAGGAGCAGAACTAGGTCACTGTCCACTGAATGTAGGGAGACAGAAGTGGAAGAAGGCAGTGGGTAAGCAGTCCAAGTGCTGCAGGAAAACGGGACTTAGCCAGTGTTCTACCAACCAGGAACGTCCGTTAGCAGGAAAGGTGACTTGTCATTGCTTCAGGGATAACTGGGGAGCATTGTGGTGGCCCTTGGGGCTGTCAGGCCCTAAAGAACCTTGTGAATCATCATATTATTAGGATTTGGGTCTGGTCAGTGCTTTATCCCAAATAAAGGAATAAATGTCACTGTGTCTCTTCTTTCAGAAAGGACAGACTGAAGTACCCGTGGTCATTAATTCCCAGTTAAGCAGAGTCCTCAACAAGTCAGAATGCTGCAGTAAGGAAGCAGGTGATAGGCTGGGCGGGGAGAGCCCCTAAATGTTCTGCTCTCTGTTAGTTCTCAAATCCTCTGTGACCCAAATTCATGCTGGAGGGTCTCAGGGCTACACACAGATGGGCAGCTGTACAGAACTCCCACCAGAACCACAGACAAGAAAGAAGGAAGACTCCAGAGCCTGCAGTCTAAAGGAGAGAGCTCTGCCATTCTCTTCAGCGTGGCAAATGTCTAGCGAGCACATCCTCCACGACAGGCCCTGGGCCAGGAGTTGTGCCCTGAAGACCTCTATGGAGAAAGGAATTCTAGGGAGGCTTCACAGAGGAGGTGTCCCAGTGGGACTGAGCCTTCAAAAACAAGTGGGAAAATGCCATGGCAGAAAGGAAGGGGCTGCCAGGTGCTATGGGCTGAACTGTGTCCCCTAAAAATTCATATGTTGAAACCCTGACCCCTGGTACCTCAGAATGAGACTCTTTCAGAGACAGGGACCTTAAATAGGTGATTAAGTTAAAATGAGGTCATTAAGTGGGCCCTAATCCAATCTGACTGGTGTCCTGATAAGAAGAGGTTAGGTCAGGGACATGCACAGAGGGAAGACTGTGTGAAGACACAGGGCCATTTACAAGCTAAGGAGAGAGGCCTCAGAAGAAACCAACCCTGCTGACACCTCGATCTGGGGCTTCCAGCCTCCAGAATTATGGTAAAATAAATTTCTGTTGTTAAGGCCACCCAGTCTGGTTATTTGTTATAGCAGCCCTAGCAAACTAATACACTGGGGAAGCAAAGAACCCCAGCAAAGTTCTGGAAGTGTTAATGTGCCTGCATGTTCAGAGAACTGTGGTACTTTGCAGACATCAGAGTGGCCAGAAGGGGACGGGATCTGCTTGCTGGAGCATCTGGAACCCAAGTTCTTGGCTCATTACAAATGGTTTCCCTCATGGTGTCTTTCCTGGCCATGACCTACCTACTTCTGGATTCCAGGGAAAGTCAGGCACTCCCCTCTGCTTTGCTTCTGTGCAAATTTAAAAGCAGGTCCCAGGGCCAGCCTGGTGGCGCACTGCTACAGTGTGCCACTTGGGAGTGCGGCGGCGCTCCCGCCGAGGGTTCGGATCCCACATACAGACCGGTTCCCGCTCACTGGCTGAGCGAGGTGCGGGAGCAACACCGAGGGTTGTGATCCCGTTGCCGGTCCCGGTCCGGTACGGGCGTGACACTGAGGGTTGCGGTCCGTTGCCGGACACGAAGAAAAAGACAAAAAAGAAAAAAAAATAAAATAAAATAAAAAAAATAAAAGCAGGTCCCAGCTGATCTCCTTCCCTGGGGTCTCCCCAGTGGGCAACATTTGTATCCCACTTGCTTGCTGGAGGTGGAGCCCACAGACACCCGTGTGAGTTTGAGGTTACCTGCTCTCCTCCAACAACCCTGGCTTGCTAGCCTTCCATCCCTGGGAGCCTCCAGGCCTACCCCAGTGGATAGCTGCTGGGGGGAATCAATCTAAGCTCAAAGCCAAGGGCAAGGTGGAGGATGTTTTGGAAGCTCTCAGCTGACACTGCAGCCTCTGTGGTGCGGGAGAAGGTGGTAAACTGAATAACGGCCCCTGAAGACATCAGGTTCTAATTCGTGGAACCTGTAAAATTTCTTTGTAAGGAAAAAGGGTCTTTACAGGTGTGATCTTGACATGGGGGCATTATCCTGGATTATCTGGGTGGGCCCTAAATGCAATCACATGTGTCCTTGTAAGAGGGAGGCAGAGGGAGATTTCACACACAAGAGGGCGATGTGAAGACAGAAGCAAGGGAGAGGTGAACATGCTGTTCTTGGAGATGAGCGTGACACGGCCAGGAGCCAGGACGTGCCGGCAGCCACCAGCAGCTGGAAGAGGCAGGGAAGGATTCTCCCCCAGGGCCTCTGAGGGAGCACGGCCTTGCCCACACCTTGATTTTGGCCTACTGATACTGATTTCAAACTTCTGGCCTCCAGAACTGTGAAAATAAATTCTATTGTTTTAAAACACCAAGTTTCTGGTAATCTGTTACAGCAGCCATAGGAAACATGCGGAGAGGCAGGCCAGGGCTCCCATGCGCTCTAACACCTGCTAGCTCTGGGACCTCCATGCTCTGTCTGACCCTCAGTTTTCTCCCCGGTGCAATGGGAATAATAGCCAGTCCCNCCAAGGGCAAGGTGGAGGATGTTTTGGAAGCTCTCAGCTGACACTGCAGCCTCTGTGGTGCTGGAGAAGGTGGTAAACTGAATAACGGCCCCTGAAGACATCAGGTTCTAATTCGTGGAACCTGTAAAATTTCTTTGTAAGGAAAAAGAGTCTTTACAGGTGTGATCTTGACATGGGGGCATTATCCTGGATTATCTGGGTGGGCCCTAAATGCAATCACATGTGTCCTTGTAAGAGGGAGGCAGAGGGAGATTTCGCACACAAGAGGGCGATGTGAAGACAGAAGCAAGGGAGAGGTGAACATGCTGTTCTTGGAGATGAGCGTGACACGGCCAGGAGCCAGGAGCCAGGACGTGCCGGCAGCCACCAGCAGCTGGAAGAGGCAGGGAAGGATTCTCCCCAGGGCCTCTGAGGGAGCACGGCCTTGCCCACACCTTGATTTTGGCCTACTGATACTGATTTCAAACTTCTGGCCTCCAGAACTGTGAAAATAAATTTTATTGTTTTAAAACACCAAGTTTCTGGTAATCTGTTACAGCAGCCACAGGAAACATACGGAGAGGCAGGCCAGGGCTCCCGTACGCTCTGACACCTGCTAGCTCTGGGATCTCCATGCTCTGTCTGACCCTCAGTTTTCTCCCCGGTGCAATGGGAATAATAGCCAGTCCCACGCTGCCCACTCTGCACCTTGTTCTCTGAAGCTCAAAAAGGGCCTCCTAAAGTCAGCATACGCAGCAGGTCACGGGGCGCCCACTGCACTCTGGCCAGTCTGGCGCTCTGCAGCCACTCCCAACAGGCAGCAGGACGTCACGTCCTTGAGCCGCTGTGTCATCTGAGAGCCCGAGTGGCCCAGGCCACTGGTGCTCCCCCAGATGCTCCCATTTGTTGCCCCCAATTTGACGATAAATGTGGAGGCCCCAGGAGCACTGGCCTGAAAAGGCCCTGACAACTGAGGGATGCAGCTGAGGCAGGAGGAAAGAAGAAAATGGTATCTTCCCTCCAAAAGGCCGGGGCCTCCTTGAATGACCGGTACCCAGAGGGCTGCGGTGTGCATCTGTGAGGTTTCCTTCAGCGGGTCCCAGAGGTGTGGCCCCCGAGGCTCACCCACGGCGATGGGCAGTGCTGATGCACCACTGAGCTCTGAGTCAGGGAGGCATTGGTCTCTCTGGCACAAGCCACCCATGTATGAGAGACTGAGGGCACCGAGAGTTAAGGGGAAGTGGGGGCACCATGGGGTGTGAGCATGTGATGGCTTTGCCAGCAGGCTGCTCAGGAGCCACTCACCACCAGCCTGGGAGCCTTTCCAGGCCAGAAGACATGCAGATGTCATGACCAGGTGCAGGAAACTCTAAGAGCAGACACGCACACGCGCTTGGGGTCCTCTCCCAGCTCACGGTCACCCCCCACCTTGACCCCACTCACTGCCGAGTCACTCTCGACCACATCATCCTTGCTCATGTTCTTCACTGCACTTACCGTGGCCTGAAATCACGTATCTTGTCCTTGCTTATCGTCTGCCTCTCCCTGCAAAAAATGTAAGTGCCTGGGTAAACCAGGCTGCGTCCTCAGTGCCTGGTCTCTGCCACAGAGGACTCTCGCAGGACATATTGAATGGATAAGTAAATGAATGAATGAGTGAGTGAATGAGTGAGGGGGCACTCAAGACCCAGAAGGATCTTTTACAGATGGTAAAGGGGGTCCTCAAAATCAGTAGGAAACCTCAGCTGGAAAGTGAAGCCCCCCTTAAGCAAGCAGACATGTCCCTCCAGGTCCCAACCCTGCTGCCTTCTTTTTTTCTTTTTTTTTTTATTAAAGATGACCGGTAAGGTGATCTTAACCCTTGACTTGGTGGTGTCAGCACCACGCTGTCCCAAGTGAGCTGACCGGCCATCCCTATATAGGGATCCGAACCCGTGGCCTTGGTGTTGTCAGCACCACACTCTGCCGAGTGAGCCACGGGCCGGCCCCCTGCCTTCTTGATTC
>NW_007728017.1:245881-248295 GCF_000696425.1 Galeopterus variegatus | reverse complement strand
GAGTGAGGGGGCACTCAAGACCCAGAAGGATCTTTTACAGATGGTAAAGGGGGTCCTCAAAGTCAGTAGGAAACCTCAGCTGGAAAGTGAAGCCCCCCTTAAGCAAGCAGACATGTCCCTCCAGGTCCCAACCCTGCTGCCTTCTTTTCTTCTTTTTTTTTTTATTAAAGATGACCGGTAAGGTGATCTTAACCCTTGACTTGGTGGTGTCAGCACCATGCTGTCCCAAGTGAGCTGACCGGCCATCCCTATATAGGGATCCGAACCCGTGGCCTTCGTGTTGTCAGCACCACACTCTGCCGAGTGAGCCACGGGCCGGCCCCCTGCCTTCTTGATTCAGAGTTCACTGTGCCATTTTCCAGGATTCTCTATAGAGCATTCCAGAAACTTTGTGTGCCTTTTGTGGGGAGGGGGGTACAGAGGAGTGAGGCAACCCCCACCTGCTCTCTGATCCAATGACAAGTCCAGGGGCGGGGAGACCCACTAGCTGCCACTGTAATGTAAGGCAGGTTAGACGGTGGCTGTGCCTGGAGGGGTCAGGCCTATGGCGGGGGTGATGGGGGTGAGAGAGATGAGACCGGAAGTCTTGGGTGAACTTCATTGATGTGTCACAGTGTTCAAATCAAAAGGCAAAAGGCAAGGACTTGGTCTTCCGTACTTCAGCCTGTAATCCCACCATAACTGGCGACGCCGGCAGCCCGTCCCCAGCTGGCCGTGGCCACCCTCTCTCTGAGCCGGAACTCACGGGTCCCACCCACCTCATGGGAATAAAGGTGCTCCTTTCATTTCTTCCCTGCATCCAGTTTCCTCAGTGACATTTTAATCAGTTCGAACTGGAAGGAAATCTTCCCCTAACCACCCTCTGAAAATCTTTAATTGTTAAAAGTCCTTTTTTTTTTTTGCTGCTTAAAGCTTCATTATTTTTAAACAATCCAATTTTACGGGCATTGCATCCTTAATGTGACCTAATGATGGGGGATGTTTTGGTAAAGCAGCAGCGGTCTGCTTCATACGGGAAGTTTCACCTTCCCCAGGAAGGGGCTGCCGTGAGAACTTTCGGGGATTCCTACATCATTACACACTGTAATTACATGAATTTTTACGAGGGGCTGTGAAAATGCTTCGTTACAAATAATTGAATTCAACACAACCAGAACTGCACCAGGAAGATACAAGCTTTGAATACAGTCAGTGGCTTTGAACTACATCTTCGGAACTACCTCCATGAGGCCCCATCCGTCCCCCGCCTTCTCTAGCCCCCAAGAAGCAGCAGGCGAGTTCGTCTGCTCTGATGCACTCGGGGGGCTGGAGGTGGGTAATCCACATTCGAGTCCTGGCTCTCCTTTTAACCAGCAGCGTGACCTTGGCTGCGTTATTTTCCCCTGACCTTTGGCTTCCTCATCTGTAAAATGGGAATAAAAGCAATACAAGCCTCCCGGCTGAGCTGCGAGGATCAGATGAGATGATGGAGGTAAGTGTGCTGTACGAAGTATGAAGCGCTGGATGTAGGATGTGGAGACCCAGCCTCTAGTGGAGAATGAACTGGAGGAACTGATGGCCCGGCTGCCAAGGCCTCTGCCTGCCGGCCAAGCAAGACCCCCCACCGCGGGCATTCCCTCCCGCCCTTTGCCTGAGCAAACCCACCACTCCTCCTACCGTTTTAGGGTCCCCACTGCCTTCAGGGCCTCAAGATCAAACGTCCTGGCATATTTGTTTGTACTCCCTCTTTTCACTTTCTTCGCTGGTAACGGAAGACCTATGAAACAGGTGTTTCAGAGAGCTAATGTGTGGATCACGGGCCACCCCCTGCAAAGTCAAGCCTCTTTGATTTTACTGAAGGGCAAAATTCAGTCACATGATGAGTGATTTGCTGAAATCAACCATGAATGTTTTTGGCGAAATCTTTTATTAAATATCACATAATAAGCCTTCAATACACATTTCTTTTTTTTTTTTTTTTGTCTTTTTTCGTGTCCGGCAACAGATCGCAACCCTCAGTGTCGCGCCCGTACCGTACCGGACCGGACCGGCAACGGGATCACAACCCTCGGTGTTGCAACCACACCTTGCTCAGCCAGTGAGCGGGAACCGGTCTGTATGTGGGATCCGAACCCTCGGCGGGAGCGCCACCGCGCTCCCAAGCGGCGCACTGTAGCAGTGCACCACAGGGCCGGCCCAATACACATTTCTTGAAAGAACTGATTGACCAGAGCCATTTTAAAAAACATGGTTTGGGAGTCTAAACAGAAGTTTGGATGGAATATCACAACCTACTGATTCTATGACTGTCGCTCCTTCCTTAAGCCTGGGCCTGGCCCTGTTCCAGCGAGAAGGCAGGCTCTCGGTGTCCACGCTGCCAGCAAGCAGCATACCCAGTGGGACTCTGCTCAGAAGCCTTGTTCTCAGTGGCCAGG
>NW_007728017.1:243737-245420 GCF_000696425.1 Galeopterus variegatus | reverse complement strand
CTGCCAGCAAGCAGCATACCCAGTGGGACTCTGCTCAGAAGCCTTGTTCTCAGTGGCCAGGGAATTCTCAGCCCGTGTGGATCTACTTGTGGTCTCAGATGTAGCAGAGTCATTTTGGATTTAAATATGCATGTGCATATTGATAATTAGACCACTGGCTTTAAAGAAAGGGGGGCCTCAGAACAGACCACGGCCACCTTTGCCATCAATGGGTGCCCACCTGCCTACCACCTGGAGTCACTCTGGAGCTGTGGTCACCTGGCTGCCACCGGCTGATTCTACACGAGCTCCGTTACCTTCCCCTGCTGTGTGCGCTGCTCGTTTATCCTTTGGTGTGAACAACAACTCTTGTTTGGGGAATGACATGACTTACTAGAGACCCTTTCAGATGCCACTGGATGGGCCTGTGGAGTTCTAGAAACAATGAGGGGACACAGACCACAGTCCTATTGGGCACTCTGGGGAGCCTGTCAGTTTACAGAAATGCTGCTGTTGACATTTGTCCAGAGCCCACTGAAAGAAACCCAGAAGCTGAAAGCAAGAAGTTACTTCCCCCAGCAGAAGGAGAGAAAGACAGACAGGGAGGGCTCTGGGCTGGGGCCTCTGCTGAGGGGCTTTCCTGCTCCGGCTGCGTCACGTGGCCAGTGGGTACTGCTGTCAGACCTCCTGGCTCCAGAAGCAGCAGCCCTCCCTAGAGGCTGGTTTGGTTCCCGTCTCCCTCAGGACAAAAGGCACTATGGCAACTCGAAATGATTGTTGTGATTAATCATTCCTGACATGTGAGGGGCTTTGCTGCTGAGGTCATTTGGCACGGTGGCAAAGTCCCTGGGCCTGAGGGACAGCACCATTCCCTTCTCGCTGTGGGAGATTGGGAACATCACTGGCCTTTTAAGCCTCACTGTCCTTATCTCTAAAATGGGAACAGCAATGCTGATAATCATAGTAATAATTATGTCATAGGGTCACCATGAATATTAAATGGGATCATCATGTAAATAACCCAGCAACGTATTGAAGTGTTCAATACATTTCATTATTTCTGTTCCAAAGTACTTTCGCTTGTGCTAAGCACACTTCATCCTCATTTTGTAAGGTTGTAATTATTATTATTATACTGATGAGGAAATCAGTGCTCCGAGAGGTCCCATGACTTACTTGTGGTCACTGAGCAGCCAGGCGTGGCACTAGAGATGGTCCCAGCATCACGCCAAGCCCCCAGCACCAGCAGAACCAGCTTGTGTCTTTGGGGCTCTTCCGCATTCCATTTTCCTCACCCAACTGCTCCCAGAGCCCAGCAAGTCAATTGGCGTAACCATCTAGACCAGTGCTGTTGAACTTATGGATGCTAGTCACATGTGGCCACTTTTAATTAAAGTTAAATCAAATTAATAATTCCATGCTTCAGTTGCACCAGCTCCTTGGGGCCGGTGACTACCATATTGGATAATGCAGCATTTGCATCCCCTCAGCAAGCTCTGCTGGACAATGCACATCCCTCCTCTCAGCTCTGCTTTTTCATCCTTGTGCAAAAACTTTCTTTGGACCAAAAGCAGAGCCTGTTTGATCAGCACCAGCCAACTATGAGATAGGAGCGTTTCTCAATCCACATCCCATCTGACAGTAAAGACAGAAATGTTACAATTTTGACCAGAAAGGACAAAATCCTGCTAGGGCAAAAGAGAA
>NW_007728017.1:242004-243181 GCF_000696425.1 Galeopterus variegatus | reverse complement strand
TCAGCTCTGCTTTTTCATCCTTGTGCAAAAACTTTCTTTGGACCAAAAGCAGAGCCTGTTTCATCAGCACCAGCCAACTATGAGATAGGAGCGTTTCTCAATCCACATCCCATCTGACAGCAAAGACAGAAATGTTACAATTTTGACCAGAAAGGACAAAATCCTGCTAGGGCAAAAGAGAAAATTCACTCATCAAGTATTGTTTAAATTATTTGAAAATATACTGCATCTGTTTAATGTTGAAAGCAAAAGAAAGTGGCAAAGTAACCGAGCATGAGATAGCTTTCAATAAATAATCATGGAATAAATAGGAATATTCGCATGGGAGCCCTGGAAATGCACGAGTAGTTTGGTACCAATAAAATGCAAAGGATAAAAATAAAATACAATACAGCGGGAAAAGTATTTATATAAATCATGAAAATGTAAGGCAAGAAAAAGAGCCAGCTGCCCCAGCTCGCATTGGGAACAAGGTAATATGAGAAATACAAGTCTGCCACCAAAGGCTGTATTAGAAGCTGGGAAATAACGAACACGATTGCACGTAGCTTTTCCAAGGGTGAAATTTACAAACGATTTACTGTAAATGTTTACCCAGTGTACAATAGAGAAATGTGATCAGAGATAATTTATCTTTAAATTTTCACCACATTCTTATGTATTCCACTTTAGAAGGGGACGTGGGGTTTTTAAACACACTTCTGTATGTTCACCTCCCCCGGGACCCTCCACCCTCTGTTTTTTTTGCTTTTTGACTTAACTTAAGCTACTGGATAAAGTTGTCCTTTTGATCCTCTGCTAAGAAAGTCAGGATGCGTGGCCCGCAGTGAGGTGTTAATTGATGACCAATCAGGTCAATACCCATTCCACTAATCAAGAGTTTCAGAGCAAAATCCACATCCAGGGAAAGAACACTTTCCTCTCATTCCCTATACGGAAAAAGGAGTTTGGGTGGTGAATTTCCCCCCAAGGGTCTGCTTCCACCTAATAGGGTCCAAGCCCTTGTGTGTTGGACAGACTATTCCCCAGCTTGGTTCACATTAAAGGCAAAATCTGTGGAGTTGGAAGACAGAGGTTCAAGTTCAGCTCCATCCCTGCCTACTGCTAGGCTTCCCCCAATCGTGCAGTTTGTCAATAAAATGGAACCAATGAATGCAATTTTTAGAAGTATTTTTAT
>NW_007728017.1:233990-238449 GCF_000696425.1 Galeopterus variegatus | reverse complement strand
AAGTTTGACTTAAATCCAGGCATAAGCCCCAGTCTCAGCCTCTTCTCGCACATCTCCAGGCACAGGGAGCTCACCACCTTACCTGGCACCCATTGCTTTCGGGAAAGCTCTGATTCTTAGAAAGACTCTACCAGCTGAGTCCAAATCCACCGCCCTCTAGCCCTGGCTCTGCTGGAACCGCACCATATAAGCTCCTCCTCCTCCCATGAGCCAGCCCTTTAGGTGTCTGGCTCTGAGCCACAGGCCGCAGGTCCCCCATGGTTCCCATCCTCCGGGCTCTGACTTCCCTCCTGTCCCAGCGCCTCAGCTCTGGGCACCCTCTGCCTTGAGCATGTCTCTCACAAGCAGTAAGCGCAGCAGCTGCCACGCCAGGCTCGTTAATCCACCTGCAGCTTTGCAAGATCCACATCAGTCCTGTGTTAAAGACGAAACACGGGCTCCTGTGGGCACAGACTTTCCTCTAGGCCACGCAGCTACAGCCAGGGCTTCAATCCAGGTCTGCTGACACCCCGACTCTAGTTCTTTCCACACTAACCTCATGTTCAGAATCCACTTAAAGCCCTTCCTGCCGTCCTCCCTTTCCTTCCCTCCCTCCTTCCTTCTCTTCTGTCCTTCCTTCTTTCCCCCTCCTCTCTCATTCCCTCCCTCTTTCTTTCTCATCGTCCCTCCTTCCTTCCTTCCTTCCTTTCACTTGTTGAGCACCTGCCTCCACCCAGAGAGTCAAGAAGATAAGAAAGACAAAGCAGCTGCCCTTTAAGGCTTCTTAAGCTCAAGAAACAGAGACACAAAATAGATTGCTGGAGAGAGTAATGCAAGGTCTGTGATCAAGGGGCCAACAGAGGGCCCCGGTGTCCAGGCCATGGCTCTTCCTGCTGAGGCTGAGAAAGGTTCCGGGAGGAGGCCAAGTTTGGCTCGGGTTCTGGGGGATGAGCAGCTTTTGGCAGGAGAAGGGAAGAAAGGCAGCGAGCCAGGCAGAAGGAAGAGGGGAGCAGAGACCTGGGCTCTCAGTGGGAGGACACGGGGAGGGGGATCCTCCACGCCCTGCAGTTCTAACTCATGTAGTTGGGGGTAGAGTCATTAAGACACAAAAAACACTGGCCACAGAGACCAAGTCGTGGGCCCTGCAAGCCCATCGGGCAGGGGCTGGGCTGACTCTGCCCCAGAGCTGGGCTGGGGGAAAGAGTGACGCTCCTTTGCCACAATCCCCACTTCGGGGCCCTGACCTTTCACCATGCTTCCAAGTCCCCACTGGCTGGAATGTTCAGGAGACATTCTCTCAGAGCATGGTCCCATTGCTAATCAATATTTTCTGAGAAACACAGGCTTCACTCCAAACCTGCAGAATCTGGATCTCTGAGGTTGATACCAACGGGCAGGCCTGACTCTTTCTGTCTACTCTGTTGCTGTTCCGCATTACAGCAGAGAATGACAGTCCTTGGTGTCCCACACTCACCCCTGCCAGCAACCCAAGGGTACTTTCTCTCAGATAGAGGCACCACTGCTAGTTAAGATTTCCAAGAAACTCGAGTATGAGATTCTGCACCAACAACTATGTTAAAGTGTTAGAACTGGAACAGACCCTAGACGTCATCTAACTTCAACCCAGTCCTACTTTACAAATATAGAAAGGGAGGCTCAGAAAGGGCAGTTGACTTGCCCAGGGTCACACAGTAAGTGGAAGGACCGAAGCCACAAGTCAGGTCTTATCCTAAGAATTTGCTAGTTATCAATGTACATTGAGGAAGGAAACCCTAAAAACACAGTCACGTTCTAATTAATGACCCTTTTGCTAATGATTTAAGCAAAGTGGAGAATTACAGATGGCACCTAAATAGGAGATTCTAAAAGTCCACGTGGGGTTTCCAGCTACCCACAAAACAGAGTGGAAATGTGACAATTGGTGAGTTAAATGAATCAGTAGGGACAGCCCAAGTGGATCAGGAAGGCCAGCCAATCCTTTGTGGAGCTGGCCTGACACTTTCGATGCCACTAACTGGACAGCTCCTGGGTTTCCATTGGCTTCATGTTCCAGGAACTCGGCAGTGCTGGAACCACCGGGAGCACAGCCTCCATTCCCAGGAGTGGCCCGTGCAGGAGGTGAGCAAGCTCAGGGCCATTACCAGCTCCCTCCTCCTCTCAGCTGTTTGAGGATGTAACACATGGACATGCAGGCAAGATCCTCAGCCTCCTCCCACCTGGTGGAGATGAGCAGGGGTTACATATGGGTGAGTCTCAGAACTGGTGACAGTGCTTTCAGTTCACTCTTGCAGATCTTCACACTAAGACCAATCCAGTGTTTTACAACCAACCTGCATCTGCTACAGGAAGGAGGACCTTGCTGAGAGCTAATAGATGGGTAGGTAAATGCAGGCCGGCAAACATGCACACAAGGTCAGCCTTCTCACTGGGGGCTTCCCATGAGGACTTGCTCCAAGTAACTGGCTAAAGGCCAGTTCTAAAGGCTCCCTGTTCTGAGCAACCGAGGAGACTCAGGAAGTTTTGGTAGAAAAAGACAGGAGCCACAGGATGGCACGTGCAGGATTTCAGGTGTAATGTACCCTCTCTAGGTCCCTCTGTCCAGTGAGGGAATATCAAAGCTTTCTAGAGTGCCCGACAGCCCCGTCCCTCCGCAGGAGAACGGTGCACCTGCACCCTCACAGGCGAGACCCCGCAGCTGTCCTTGCGAGGTATTTACACAGTTAGCAGGTGGCGGCTGCTGATTGGACATCAGGTGAACCCCTGATCCAGAGGGCGCCTCTCTATCGGCTGGGCTGGACCAATCAGAATCTCTGTCCCAGGCATCTGGAATGGGGACACAGTGTCAGCCTCTTCCGGGCCTAGAGGTGACGGAGGACTTCTTTCACGCAGAAGCACAGAGAACAGAGGCATCCAAGGTGTACAGAGAGCAAAGAGTAACACAACTGGGCCTACAGAAGTGGAAACGAGGGGCCGTGGGGCCCCAGAAACGCAGGGAGCCTCTTCTTTCTGGTTCTAGGCCATCATGAGGACACTCAGAGCCTTAACTCTAGGTTCTGTGGATTTCCCTGTGTCCCACGAGGTCTTCCATTACTTAATAGTCTGAGTGGGCTTTGTTCCAAGCAATAAATCCATCCTTAAGAGAGCTCTGTTTTGCTGCCTGTAGTATTCAAGATATCAGGTGAATGTCTGTGGCATGGGACATGGGAACAAGGGAGAAGGGAAAGGAAGTTTCCCATCCATCCTCCTTCCTTGGACAGCCAGCCTAAGGAGGAGACACTCGGGGCATTATGAAGGCAGGACACATTCTTTTGTAGAGGACGAGTATCTTTTGGGGCATCATTTAAAAAATGGACCTGAAAAAAGTTGTGCGGTCAGCAAACTTACCTGCGCTGACCGGGACTTCCACTTCTGTCTCTCTGTGCCCTACTTTTTGATCCCTTCCTCTTCCACCAGTGATAGGTGTGGTGGGCTGAATAGTGTCCCCTTCCAAGTTCACGTCCACCAGAACCTCAGAATATGACCTCAGGGTCTTTACAGATATAATTGGTTAAGATGAAGTCATACTGGAGGAGGGTGGGCCCTAAATCTAATGACCGGTGTCCTCATAAGGAAAGGAGAAGACCCTCGGACAGGTGCAGGAAAGGCGGCCATGTGGTGATGGAGTCAGATCAGAGGGATGTAGTTTCAAGCCGAGGAATGCCGAGGATTGCCGGCAACCACTGCAAACCACGAGAGAAGCTTGGAACGGATTTCCCCTGGAGCCTGCAGAAGGAAACAACCCTGCTGACTCTTTGATTTCAGACTCTGGCCTCCTCGACTGTGAGAGAATAAATTTCCATTGTTTAAGCCACCCAGTTTGTGACAATTTGTTATGGCAGCCCTAGGAAACTAATACAAAAAGAAAAAGTGCTGAGGACCTCCCTGAAGTGTTGGCATGTTTTAGGTGACAGTAGAGAAGAGGGCAGGGTTTCCTATCAAAGTCTGAATTACTGCTACTGATGTCACCCTCCACTGGGAAAGCTATTTGGGGGTAAGTGTAACCAAAATGCAAACTAGTAGGGCCGGCCCGTGGCTCACTCGGGAGAGCGTGGTGCTGACAACGCCAAGCCAAGGGTTAAAATCCCCTTACCGTCATCTTTAAAAAAAAAAAATGCAAACTAGGAAGTGCTGCCTGTTCTATTTACACTTTACACTTTTGAGGAGGAAGCACGTGTTTGTTGGGCACCCACCACATGCCAGGCAATGTGATCACATGCTTTAATGTTTCAGGTTTTATTTCATTTTCACAACTGCCCTGTGAAGTGGGAATCATTATGCCCATTTTGCTGTTTAGGAAACTGAGGCTTAGAGAGCACAAAGCTAACAGTGGGCAGACCTGGGATTCCAATTCTAGTCCTCCAAAACCCAAACCATTTCCACGTCATTTTGTCCTTAAGGAAAAGCATTTATTTTAAATTAGGGAGGAAGAGGCATGTTCAGA
>NW_007728017.1:229031-233277 GCF_000696425.1 Galeopterus variegatus | reverse complement strand
GTCATTTTGTCCTTAAGGAAAAGCATTTATTTTAAATTAGGGAGGAAGAGGCATGTTCAGAGTGTAACTGCAGGAGTCCCAGGCGTGAAACTTGAAACAGACAACCTTTCTGTAGGACTGAGCCCTCCGCCTTGGGCCTTACATCCTTTGCAGTAGCATTTCCTGGGGTTGCCTGGGTGATTGATGCTAAGGGCATTGCCACTCTGGAGGAGTAGGAAATCTGACCCACTGTCAAATGATGTAGGGCCGTGGGAGGGGGTGCTGGTGGCCTCTGTCAGGGAGGGGTGCCTGGCAATGCTGGCCCTGGAAGTGGACCTTGTGTGAGGAGGGGATGTGGAAGTGATACCCTTTCTTCCTTGCATCTCTTCTCAGCCTGCCGTGTCCTTCCACATATGCTTTCTAATTTGAAAGCATAACTTCCCTGGATGATGTGATTAGTCCCGTTGAACAAATAGATAAAGAACTTAAACATCAGAGAGGTTGAGAGACTCGTCCAAGGTTGCACAGCTAAGACCCAGTACAGGGCTTCTTTTCATGTGATATTTCACTCCACAGCCAGAGGGAAAGTCTTGTGATTTCTGTTTGCAAAGTACTCTCTACCTCAACAGAAGTCTGAGAGGTGAGAATGAGTCATTTAACAGGATAAATAAAACTCTGCTGTGTGGGGCTGATGATTTGTGTTGCTCAGACCCCTTCTTTCTTCCCATGGAGATGAGTGACTGACCAGTCAAAGGCCCCATCTGCTTGGCCACTATGATTGGGTCAGGAGTGGCCACATGACCCAAGCTGAGCCAATTGCAAGTCTTTAATTTGCATTTGGAGCCAGGGTGGGTGCTGATTGGTTCTTGCCAACCCAGGCAGAAAAGCAGATCCCAGAGCAAGAACGTGGACAGGGAGTGGGGAATGGAGACCTTCATCCTGGATCCACCTGAGCCCGAGGCCGGCCCTGTTTGCCTCCTGCCCCTTACCTAAGCACGAATTCAGCTTTTTGTTGAGCTGGTTTGAGCTGAGTTTCTGAAAAAAGAATTGTAGCTGATACAGGTGTTCTTCACAGAATTGGCTCATGTTCTTCCAGGTATTAGTTGAAATAGACTAGAAGACCTCAGAATGAGTCATGGCCCCCACAAACAAGTCGATTTCACATTCACGTAAATAGTTGAAAGTTGAGTACAGGTGAAGGGGAGGAGGTCACAGCTTTGTGTCCCCACCATCACTGGGGGCAGAGGGCAAAGACCCTCTCACCTGCAGTGTGTGGCTTCTGAGGTCACCTGGGCATGAAAATCAGTCCATGGAAAGAGGGAGAACACAGAGGATCGAGCGTGGGAGATCTTTACAGGCCCGGCCTGGGAGTCACAGATATCACGGGGAGACACGGCAGGGGTAACAGCAAGGAAGGCTGGAAAATGTAGTTTGGCCCAGGAAGAGAGGATACAGGTCTTGGTGACCAGCCTCAGCTTCTGCCGGACTCGGTAAATGGCTTCAAATCTCATTATCTCCCCCTACGCCCCCTGACCTGACACTCCACTCCTAATTAGCACCTGTCCTTTGAGGCGGGCTCAGGATCCCTGGAGGAGAGAGGGCCCTGTGGTGGCCCCTCGGGCACCTCAGAAAGGAGGCACTGAGGGGGTCCCAAGCAGAGTCACCATCTTAGGAGCACCACTGGTGCAGCGGGAGGGCGGGCCCACCACCAGATGCCTCTCTGGAAAGACTTGACCCTGCGGCAGGTCTGAGAGTAAATAGTTCTGTCACAGACCCCCGGTGGAGTCTCGGCCCAACCTGCTCCAGCCCCTCTCCCTGCACAGCCTTCATTGAAGAGTTCAGTGTGATGGTCTGAGACAAGGGCAGGCTGCTAGGAGACCCCAAGTCACCAGTATACAGCCTGGGGTTTTCCTTGCTCTCCTTGGCTCAGTATAGTGAGTGCCAAGGCTGAGCCTCCAGGCCTTGGGATGCCCAGTCACCTACAGCAGCCTCGTGAGCCCCCTGGTGAGGGCCCAGTCACCTTGGGCTACTTTGGGGCCCTCTGACATTGCAGATTCTGGAGAGTCAACCTTATGTGTAGAGCCTGCTGTCCCTTCTCTACCCTTGGGGACTCTTCTACTTCCCACCAGGCCAGGATGTTTTTACCAGGCTCTTTCTAGCCAACAGGGAGGACTGCTCCCAATGGGGCCTGTCCTCTGCCTCCTAGCCCTCGCATGTGCCCCAGACCCCCACCCCCAAAGCCACAAGAAGCAGATGGCTACAATCTCGTGTTGAAACCAGGGGGAACTCCCCCAGCAAGGACCCTGGAGGCTAGATTCTCGTGGCGTATGTCCCAGCCTGGCAGTCCTCTGCTTTCTCAGCATCCTCCTGCTTGGTTAAATATCTGCAACATTAATTATTACAATTTATTAAATCTGGGGAATAAAATCTTACTTCACTCTCTTTGTAGCCGCCCCACTACCCCACCAAAATGGAGTATCTTATTTTGCTAACTGCTTAAACATAAAACTCCAACAGAAAAAAATTGTCCCCACAGCTCATATTTTTCATCATTTGGTCATTAAATAGTGATGGATATAAACCTATAAAGAACCTAAACTGAACCTTTTAACAATCCATGAGCAATCCTATCATTTCTCTAATAGAACCTGCTGACCGTGCCTCGCACAGACACCATTTGTCATTTTCAGCACGCAATAATCAATAAGTTGGCTTGAAAATAAATAATATAACAGTCACAATATATTATCTTTCAGACTGGCCTTATACTAACCATAAAATGGGACCAAAACAAGAGAGAAACTTTTACATACATGTTAAAAAGTTAGGAACATCACTGCTGGAACTAAGGCATGACTCAGACCCCCTGCCAGGGTCTCTGTCTCTAATTTGCTCTGTCTCTAATTTGAGCAGGGCCCTAGATGCTGCCCTTTGCCTGCACCGTAGGAGCCAGAAGGTGGAAGCCAGGCAGTGGGGTCAGAACCACAAGGGATGTCGGGGCAGGTGTGACAGAGTTCTGTACTACACAGGTGCAGACATCCTGAGGGTCATTCCAGGCACCCCGGAGCATAGCTTCAAACAGAAAGGCCTGATTGGTCATGCACCCAGTGCCAGGGCTGGGGAGCAGTTTGCTTAGATTCAAGAGGGGGCTGTAGCCCAGATTCAGCTTCAGGGATGTGTATTGTGTGGCAGAGAAACGCCACAAAGAAGCAGGCCACTAGGTGGCATCAATGGAGGGTCAGTCCCAGAAGCAGCAACGTACAGGCCCCAGATTACAGTGAGCTTCTTGTCGCTGGCCACTCAGCTCACTTAGTTAGGTGCTTGGTACTGATAACACCAAGGTCAAGGGTTCAGGTCCCCTTACTGGCCAGGAAAAAGAAAGGGAACCAGAATTGGGTGACCCTTAGCAGCCCCTCAGCACCAAAGCCTTGAGTGCATTGACAATTGGGTGCTGCTTCATCAGCAGTGGAGAACCCACCCACCCAGGTCTCGAGTGTGTTCATTCATTTATTCATTCATTCGTTCATTTAACAAAAGTTGTTGAGAGCCTACTTAAGTGCCAGGCATTGTCCTAGGTGCCAGGGATCCAGCAGTGGAGCAAACAGACCCCTCTTCTCCCAGAGCTTACATGCTAGTTGCAGCAATACAACAGACATGCTCTGTAAATCTGTACTATGTCAGGAGGGTGGTTAGTGAGAGAAGAACTATAAAACAAGATGAACAGACGAGTTCTAGTGTGTGCCCTTCAGACCAAGTCCCTGCTGGCTCCCAAGCTCCAGCCTTCATTCAGGAGTGCCCCATCCAGCCTCAGACCTGCCTTTGGTTCCCCAGCTTTCCTGATAACCAGTCTCCATGGGGTCCTGGTGACACCCTATGCTGGTCAGTGCCAAGCTGCCAAACACCACTCTACAGGAGGACCCCCACACCCTTCTGTGTGGTGGGCAGCACTGTCTACTCTTCACACCTGGGAGGCCCGAGGCTCAGAGGCAACATGCATATCGCTGGTAGGTAAGGTGACCAAGTGTCCCTGTTTGTCTGGAATTTTCAGTGCCGAGACCAGGACAGTCCCAGGCAAACTGGAATGGTTGGTCATCCTCAGGCAAGTGGCAAAGCTGGATCTTAAACTCATTTGGGTCTAGGACTTTCCACCATCTCCTTGAGGGAGCATTTTCTCACTGAGGCTGGTACACTCCTGGGACATTCTCAAGCAATCCTAAGCAGCTACTGTCACTCGAAATTCAAGTATGACTAGGCTGACAAAAAAAAA
>NW_007728017.1:224755-228443 GCF_000696425.1 Galeopterus variegatus | reverse complement strand
GTGCGGGCACATTTATCATGAATCATCTCGCTATGTGGAGCCAAAAATACTCTCTGTGGGTAGCGTTTCTGTGACTGATATTAAAAATGACTGATTTAAGAGAAAGTGCTTCACCCCGTTGCAAACTAAGAAGGTAGGTCTGGAGTATTCTCAGCCTTAAATGCTGCCAGTATTTCATCTTTGGGTAGTCATAAAGTTAAAGGTTAATAGGCTGTACAAATGACAGAGTTTAAAGGGAAGGATGGGGAGGGGATGAGGAAGTCCCGGGCAGCCGCAGGCGTGCTGGAGACAGGTGGTGGCTCACCTGCCCTGAGGAAATATGGGGTGAGGCTGACTGTGCCTTCTCGGTCCCTTCTCATTCCTGCTGCCGTATGGAAATGCCTTCTTCCAAGAGCTCTCTTCCCATCAAAGGGTTTCTTTCCTGGTAGGACCTGAGGACACAGCCTTGGAGCGACTGAGGCTGGGCAAGGTTGTGAGAGTCTGCCCTTGATTCACTCCTGGGAAAGACGATTGGGGAAGGGGGAAGCAGAGGCTCCCGGTGGCCTAGGGAGAAGGCAGGGGGTTTCAGATGAAATTGCAATGGGTCTTGTTTTCATGCAGCTGACCTGTGATCAGACCTGTAGTTCTCAAGTTTGGGAGCACGTCAGAATTACTGGGGAGCTTTTTGTTCAAATGCAGATTCCTGGGCTCCAGCCTAGAGATGGAGCTGGGGCCCAGGAGTCTGTATTGTACCAAATTCCCACCCATCTCCAGAGGTGACTATGAGGTGGCTCTTAGGTGGCCTATGTGCATGCTTTGAGAGACCCTGAATCAGTGAATGCATTAGAGTCAAATTTTAGAGCCAGATTTCTGGGCCTTCAGCGATAATGGACTTTGAGGATTATGGAGCCATAAGTTGCACCCAAATCAATCAGGTGCTTCTTGAAGCTACGTGCCCACTGGGGCTTCATCTGCCAACAGAATCTTGAATGAGTGGCCAGGGGTGGGGACCACTGCTCCCCCAACCCCCTTCATGTTACCAATGGGGAAGTGAAGGAGACCTCTAGGAATGACCTGCCCAAGGTCAACCACAAAACAGCACAGCTGGCACGTGGACCCCCACGCCAGGGCTCTTCGTGCTGCAACACAGGCCCTTCTTCCCATCAGAGAGCAAGTGCCCAATTCGCCAACTGCTGCCCTGGAGGCTTGGCTCACCCATTCCTTCTTTCTACGTGCATGGGGGCCAGCTCTGTCCTGCTCTCTGTCTGGGGACAGACAAAGGATATGTGTGAACATATCCTGGCTGCAGGTGCACATGGAGAACTTCCTAGAGTTCAGAATTTACCCCCAGTCTGAGGTTTTAGACAGAGCAGGAACCCAGCTTCCTGCAAACACAAACCTGTTTGGGGAGGGGAAAATGTCAAATTCAATTAAGCAGAATCCTCGACTGGATTCACCTGTGCATGTGTTCACCCAGAAAAGACTTTTTAACTGAGTTTCTTCAAATGCACCCAAAATATCTCCCTTGGTAAAGAATTTAACAGATTACAAAGTGCATTTTTTGCTTTATCTCCTTATATCCTCACAAACACACCATGAACTAGGTTCTGCTTTAGGGACAGAGAAACTGAGACCCAGCAAGGCCAAGTGACTTTTCCAAGTCACTGTGTAAGCAGAATAATAGCCCCCCAAATGTTCAAATCCTAATTCCCCAAACCAGTGAATATGTTACCTTGCATGGCAAAAAGGACTTTGTAGATGTGATTAAATTAGGAATATTGAGATAGGGAGATTATCCTGGATTCTGCTTGCGATTACGAGGGTCCTTTTAGGAGAAAGAGGGAGGCAGTGGAGTCAAAGTAATTGGATGTGAGGACTCCAGCCTTCACTGCTGGCCTTGAAGATGGAGGAAGCAACCACGAGGCAAGGAACACAGGCAGCTTCCAATAGCCGGAATAGACAAGGAAACGGATTCTCCCTAGAGATTCCAGAAGGAATTCAGCCCTGCTTTTGAAGATGGAGGAAGCAACCACGAGGCAAGGAACACAGGCAGCTTCCAGTAGCCGGAATAGACAAGGAAACGGATTCTCCCTAGAGATTCCAGAAGGAATTCAGCCCTGCTGACACCTTGACTTTAACTCAGTGAGACGCGTTTTGGACTTCTGACCTGCAGAACTGTAAGATAACAAGTGTTGTTTTAAGCCACTGAATTTGTGGTGCTTTGTTATAAGAGCAATTGGAAACTGACACAGTCACACAGAAAGAAAACAGCAGAATTGAACCAAAAGTTGCTGGGTCAGTCCAGGACCCTTCCATTGCAGGGGCCATTTGGGAGGTACAGACGCAGGCGAGGGGAAATATTTTGTCATTCCCAGTTGCCTTTCCCCTTTGGGAGCTGGTGATAGCAGCACCGAGATGGTAAATTATCAAACTCCTGCTATAGCCCTGATCGGGGAGATGTTTCATCCCCTCCTCCTGTCCTCAGCCCCAGCCTGAGTTCTCTGCTCCACAACCCCAGGCTCCATCTCCCACCGCCGCCTATGGGACATGATCTGGGGGGATCAGACCTTCCCAAACCCCAGATAGAGACATTGTTCCTTGCCTCCTTCCCCAAGGCAGGCCTGATGGGGATCCATGCAGGGCAACATTCCAAGGGACCGGCTGCCCTCTGTCCTGTTTCTGTCCATGCAGGGGTGGTAGGTGGCCCCTCCTTGGGCCCTTGCTGGGTCTGGGGCCCTGGCTGAGCCCCCAACCCTGTCTCAGTCTCTCACCTCAAGGCTCCAGGACAGTCCTGGAAAGAAGCTTCTCGCGATCAATCTTGCCACGGTCTCCATGAATTTTAAATAATAGCGGCTTTGCTCTTTTTCACTCACTGCCTGGGTGCGTCAGACTGCAGCTTTTACAAGATCATATTTCTTCACATTTTCATACAATTATTTTAAATGGACAAGATAATGTTGAAATTCTTATTTAAAATGTATGCAGGTAGAGAATGAACCTTCCTGCTTTTTATATTTAACACCAGATGGAGCAATAGAAGGGAATTTTAACAACAGAACTGAAGTGGATGTGTCTTACGCGTTCATGATGGACTATGGATTTAAGCAGCTGGTTTTCTTTGATGAATAAATAATTACACCCAAAATAGACAGGTTGGCCATTATTAATCTCATTTTAGACTGTGCACATTTTATTGATTCTTAAGTACAAGAATTTTGCAGTTTTCACTGAAGGGTGACTTTCTTAATTAAAATGTAAGTTAAAGAAAAAAAAGTTTCAGCAGTCTTGTCAGAGCCAGCGGGGCAGAGGGACCAATTTCTTCCAGAATGAATTCTTCTCAGACTAATGACCCCCAGAGATACTTCAGACAGCCCGCCTCTGGAGCAGCCAGTGACACTAGCAGAGGCCTCGCCCAAATGGGGCTGCAAGATGCAGGGCCTGGGGCACCGGGTGCCCACCACCTGCCTCCTTGGTTTCTGTCTATGGGAGCCCAGAAGACAGGCATGTGTGTTCTCCACCCACCCCAGTTCACCCACTCATATGGGTATCTCTTATACAAACACCGAGGCAATTATGTTTTATTTTATTTTTATTTATTTATTTATTTATTTTGTCTTTTTCCGTGTCCGGCAACGGATCGCAACCCTCAGTGTCGCGCCCGTACCAGACTGGGACCGGCAACGGGATCGCAGCCCTCGGTGTTGCACCC
>NW_007728017.1:219200-223777 GCF_000696425.1 Galeopterus variegatus | reverse complement strand
ATGTGGGATCCAACCCCTCGGCGGGAGCGCCCCCGCGCTTCCCAAGCGGCGCACTATATCAGTGCGCCACCGGGCCGGCCCTATGTTTTATTTTTTAAGTGCTTATTAGGATTTTACAAATAGAAAACATTGTAAAGAAGAAAATTTAATAATCTTATCGCACAGATAACACACATTGGCCTTTTAAAAATAACGAGTAGGTATATTCCGAAAATGTTCAAGCAGAAGAGAAAAGTAGCTAATATTTGTAGAGCACTCATTGTGGTTCTACAAAAATCAGGTAAGAGAGACACAGTTATTATCCCTGTTTTATGGATAAAGAAATGGACGCTCAGAGGAGCTGAGCAAGACGGCCGAGGTCACCTGGCAGGAAGGGACAGCGCTGGGATTCAGATCCAGTCTCTAGTGTAACCATTATGCTCTCCTGCCTTTTACAGAAAAGGGAATTAAAAAAAAAAAAAAAGTAAGAGCTTGTATCCCAACCCCCTCCCACAAAGGGAATCACTGTCAACAGTTTGGGGTCATTTCTTCCAGAAAAAGTTAAATGTTTGCAATTGCGTTGTATTCTGCTTGCACGTGTCAGAAATGTGAAGCTGCAGGCACATTTTCTCTTCAGTAAAACGGGGGCTTTGTCTGAACCACCCCAGCCCCAGACCCCCCAGGACGGCTCTTCTCCCCTCTGTGGCCCCAGGAAGCAGCAGGGTGGTCACGTGCGAGGCCCCCCAGCTCCAGAGCTCACTCCCGAGGACGTTCATCACCCAGGTGCAGAGAGCAGGCTGGGGGGCTCGGCCAAAGGCTGGGTTTGGACTGAGCCCGCGAACTGGTGGGGACAGGGGAGTGCGGTGCTAAGTGACAAAATCACTCTGGAAGGTTCTTTAAGTCGGCCTCACGTGCCACGTCCCCACCACATTTACTTGTCACTTGGGAGACTGAGGTGTCATCTTGCTGCACGCCCAGCTCAGACCCCGGGTTTCCTTCGGGCTGGGGACAGGGTGCTGTCCCGGGCTAGCTGGTTGGCATTTAGGAGGCAGGTGTGTGCAGAGGACAGCTTGAAATCCTAGGGCCACACTCAACTCTGGCACGATTGCCACCCTCCAAGAAGGGCATGGCAACAAGGCTTTGGTGGGAAGAGCAGGTCATGTCCTGGATCCCACCCTCATCCCAGGGCACACACAGCAGAATCCGTTTCCCTCACTGTCCCTCTACGGGGAATGTGCTTAAGTTGGACGTTCACACGACGCAATTCCTCTGTGACCGAAAATGACCACAGGTCAGTCAGGAGACCAGCCAGGACTCCTTGGCGTCATCGACTTATAATAATCCAACTTAAAAAAATTGTAATGAGTCACCAGATTGCCATTAGTAATGGTGACAATTTTTTGGTTATCCTTGCTAACGCGACGTGTGTTTCACCCAACTTATTGGTCAGACTGAAAGCCAGTGAGAAAGCGGGGCACATACTCAGAGGTTTTCTTGATATGTCACTCGTCCCAGAAAGGGAGGTTTTCTCAGTTCTGCAGACATTTCTACCTAAGGTGCTTGCTGTCTCCAACGTCCGAGATTTACAACTAATTCTGATAAAATTTCAGTGGAATTGGGATGGTTATGGCTGTTTTTCTTTGATGGAGAATCAAACATGTGACTTGAACGAGTACTTGCCTTTTATTACCCACCCTGTCTGTAAAATATCTGGTTTATGTGCCAAGAAAAGGATAAGCATATGGCACAGTATTGGTTTTTCAGTAACTTGGTTTAAGCCAAAGGGGGAAAAAAATCCCATCTTGACACTATTTATGAAACAATTAATGTTGTCAACAGCCTTTCCACCTGCTGAGTTACACAGAGCCATCTAGACTATGAGGGCTCCAAGAAGTGTCAACAATTCTAATATGAACTGTTGAAGCAAATCCATTTGAAAGGACTCATTTCTACAACTTATAAAACGTGATGATAGATAGTTCTTCAACTGTAGGATACAAAAGATGCCTTATTCTTCAGTAAATCCCTTCATCATAAAGTTAATATCAAGATAATAAGAAACTATGATGTGCCAGGCATTTCTGCAAATAGTATCTCACTTAATCCTAACCACAGCCAGGTGGGGTAGATATTACTATTGTTATGTTTCATGTTATAGCTGAAGGACCTAATTTTCATTGAGGTTAAGTAACCAATTCAACCTTATGCAAGTATATAGAGGCTGAACAAGGATTTCAAACCTGATCTTTCAGATCTAAGGGAATATATGCCCTACAGGCAGGTCACCCAGAAGGGCCTCAGGTGATCCTCACCTAAATAAACCAGACAATTTAAAATTAATTATTTTAAAAATCAGATTTCCAAAATCAGTTTTTGAAAAGACAAAAATACTGCGAAATACTTTTTGAAAACTGTTTGGCAGTTTCATATAATTTTAAACATAAGCCTGCCCTATGACCTAGCAATTCCATTCCAATGTATTTACTCAAGAAAAATGAAAACAAATGTCTACACCAAGACTTACACAAAAATGTTCACAGCAGTCCTAAACCAGAAACAAACCAAATATGCATCAACAGGTGACTAGATAAACAGTGGTACATCCATACAAAGGCATACTAGTTAGCAATGAGAAGGAATGAACTATTAATATCAGCAATAACTTGGATCAATCCCCCAAACGTTATGCTGAGCTAGAGAAACCAGACACAAAAGAGCAGATATCGAATGAGTCCATTTATATGAAATTCTAGAAAGGCAATACTAATCTATAGTGACAGAAAGCAGGTCAGTGGTTGCCTGAGGCTGGGGAAGGGAGGGTGGTTGCAAGGAAGCAGGAACTTTCTAGGGAAATGGAAATGCTCTTTATCTCGATCGTGGTGGTGATTACATGTGTGTATGCACTTGACAATATTTATTGAGCTGTACACTTAAAATTGGTACATTTTATGGTATGCAAATTATATCTCAATAATGAAGATTGTTTTAAAAGGCAAGATGATATGGTATGGTATGTTGAAGAGAGCACGGTTCTCAAGATAGGAGGACCTGACTTCACCAGCCTAGCATTTTCATGGGTTTGCCATGCAGCACTCAGACATGTTGCTTAACCATCCTGAGCCCCAGCTTCCCTATGCATTAAACAGAGATGAAGGTTGTAAATTGTGCTAGGCAGGATTAATTTGGGCTGCATAAAACAGAAACCTTAAACATACTTCCCAAAGGTGTTCACAACACCTCCACTTACATCTGGTTGGCTAAAATCTGATAGCATGGCCACTCCTAGCAGCAAGGAAGGCTGGAATATATAGTCTTTTATTCCAGACAGTAGTGTGCCCTCCTAACAATGGGGGTCTGTTAACGAGGAAGAGGGGAGAGTGTGCTGGAGGAGGCATCCAACAGCTTCCGCCCCAAAGCTTCCACTTCCCGATTGATCTGAGCATCCAAAGACATCCACACACCTCTCTTCTATGGAGCACGGCAAACACGATTACCAGTATTGGTTATTAAATCTTTATTGATTAGATATTATTGATTATTCTCCCTTCTAAATGGAATGTTTTTATGTCATTTTAGAATGCCATTAAATAGCACTCTCCTTTACTATCTTTGCACAAAACATATCACTCTCCCAGAAGCCAGAGCTCCTGGCAGGATCATCCAATTGGCCAGCTCTAGGTCTCATATGCAATAATTATTGAAATACTAGTAAGTATTATAATAATGATTATAGCAGCCATGAATGAGCCCAGAGTGAGTTCCCAGTTCTGTGCCAAGTGCTTTACATGCATTTTCTCACTTAGTTCTCTCCATGCCATCATGATGTTTTGCAGTGGACATTTGCCATGTGAAAGAAAGTGAGCCGAGATGCCGGTACCGTTCAAGCTTTATTAAAGTTAAAAGAAACCTGCCAGGCTGTACCCCAAATGGAGGACAGCCCTGGGCTGCCCTGAAAATGGGGGACAGCAGCAAACACAGGGCGGTGGGAGCTTACATTGGTGAATTGGCGCCAAGAGCTGGGTGATGTAATTCTGGGGTGGGGGTTGAGTTAGGTCATTGGGACAGAGAGTTCTGCATGCTGAAACGCGGAAAGTTTCATTTTCCCTGAAACCATGAGGCTTCTTGTAAAAGAGAACAGGGGAGGGGAGGAGGTGGGCGGCGCCATTTTGTACTTGGGCTTGTCTAAGATGGCACTGGTTATGTTGCAGAACTACTACCATGTTTTGGCCACCTGACATGGGACCGCCTGCCTGTTACAGGGGAATCCTGCCATTGCGTGGACCTCGGAGGTGAGGCAGAGCCCGGCGACCGCTATGCAACGGGAAGTGGCGCAAACCTCTTGCCCTCTCACCCCTGGCTGGGATGCTGCACGTGACCCGGGCTCACCAATCAGACGCTCCCAGTGGAGGCTGTGCATCTCGGGAGGAAGGTGCAAAGGGCGGGCCAGTGAGTGTCCTTCGAGTCACAGGCTGCGGAGCGTGGGACCTTGCTGCTGAGGATCGTGCTGCTGAGGACTGTGCTGCTGAGGGCCTGTGCTGCTGAGGGCCTGTGCTGCTGAGGGTGGGACCGTGCTGCTGAGGGCCTGTGCCGCTGAGGGC
>NW_007728017.1:213321-218183 GCF_000696425.1 Galeopterus variegatus | reverse complement strand
CTGAGGGTGGGACCGTGCTGCTGAGGACTGTGCTGCTGAGGGTGGGACCGTGCTGCTGAGGGTGGGACCGTGCTGCTGAGGGTGGGACCGTGCTGCTGAGGACCGTGCTGCTGAGTGCCTGTACTGCTGAGGGTAGACCGTGCTGCTCAGTGCCTTTGCTGCTGAGGGCCTGTGCGGGCGTCCGCAGCAGCTGTGCCCTGGCCAAACGGTTCCTCTGGCAGGACTCTGCTCACGGCTGTCTAGATACCTTTGGCTCCTGCTTCTTGTCAGAGTCAGTTCTCCCACCTTCCCATCTCTTCTTGAATACTGCAGGAGCTTCCTTCGAGGAATTTATTTCGGCCTGCTCCCACTGCCACTTCCTTTGGGCCCCCCCACCAGCATTCGAAGGCCTATGTCGGGGGTGCCTCATGTCACCTCTGTAAAGATGCACAAGGCTGGCTTCCTACTCCATCCACCTTGAGCCCTACTGCCATGTGTCTGGGCTCAGAGTCTCCCGGATTCTGTGTGAAAACAGCTCTCTCACGTTCTGTCCTCAGTCTCCCTCTCTTTCAGGGCTCCAAACAAGTCCAGGGGGTTTGGAAGAATGGGGCAGACAGGAAGCCATTCTGTGTCTCTCCTCTTCTCCTTCGAGTTAAACAAAAATAAAATAAAACAAAAATCTTGCTCCTCTCTCTGCCCAAAACAAAAGCCTCCATCCATACTAATGTACTAAAAAGAGACTACCAGGTCACCGTTTCAAAACAGAGCCGTATTCAAAACCCCGTTGTGCATTTAGCTAGGAACCACCGTGCTACCAAAATAAAAGTAATATTCTGCACACATATAAACCCACTCTGGTTAGTCTGATGCTCAGAGTCTGCAAGGGGTAGACACATCCACTATTTGAGACTGAGCTGATCTTGTCAGGGAATAACCAGTTTAATTTACTCTTAACCATCAGCTTCGCCATTAAGTGACTTTCTAATCTACTATTATTTGTTCCAATAAACTGCAGTTATTTTTTTTCCTTAGATCTCAAAGTAAATTGATGCTTAACAGAAGTTCACACTAGCTCTTTTGTGTTCATTTTGTGATTTATTACAAAGAGCATTAATACTTTATCCTCAAAATGTTTTCCTTTAAATGTTTTATTTCAAATGTACTTTAATCTTATAAAAAATATAGCGGGTATTTTTTTTAATTACAAAACTATTTGCTTATTGTAGGTGTAGTGGATTGAATTATGTCCTCCCAAAACTCACTAAAGCTTGAATTGTGTCCCCCAATTTTTATGTATTAGAAACTTAGAAACCGTGACTGTTAAGAGGGTCGGAAATCCTATTATGGTAATTGAAAGGTAAAGCCTTGAAGAGGTGATGACTGGATTGTAGGACCATGCCATAGTGAATGGATTAAAAATGGTGGTCATGGGTGTGGTTCTGAGGGCTTTAAAAGAAGAGAGTCTGTCTCTCTGCTCTCTCTGCTTCCACCATCTTGCAATGTGAGACCCCTGGGTCACTGTCTCCACCACCAGATGGACTTTGGACTTTCCAGCCTCAGAAACTGTAAGCAATAAATTCCATTTTCTTTATAAATCACCCAGTTCCGTGTATTCTGTTATAAGCCACACAAATGGACTAGTATAGTAGGGAGTTTAAAAATTATACAAAAGTGCAAAATAAAATTACCCATTATTATCCTATTATAAAAACAATAACTGTGAATGTTTTATTATATTTTTCAAGGGTTTTTTGGCTACACACACACACTCACGCACACATTCATACACACAGTTTTTTTTTTTTTCCTTTTTTGTCTTTTTTTCATGACCGGCAATGGATCGCAACCCTCAGTGTCGCGCCCGTACCGGACCGGGACCGGCAACGGGATCGCAACCCTCGGTGTTGCCCCCGCACCTCGCTCAGCCAGTGAGCGGCCGGTCCGTATGTGGGATCCGAACCCTCGGCGGGAGCGCTGCCGCGCTTCCCAAGCGGCGCACTATAGCAGTGCGCCACTGGGCCGGCCCTCACACAGTTTTTTTTTTAAAAAAACTATCAAAATGAAACATAACATTTTTTTTTTTTCCTTTTTGTCTTTTTTTTCGTGTCCGGCAACGGACCGCAACCCTCAGTGTCCATTTTCTTTATAAATCACCCAGTTCCGTGTATTCCGTTATAAGCCACACAAATGGACTAGTATAGTAGGGAGTTTAAAAATTATACAAAAGTGCAAAATAAAATTACCCATTATTATCCTATTATAAAAACAATAACTGTGAATATTTTATTATATTTTTCAAGGGTTTTTTGGCTACACACACACACTCACGCACACATTCATACACACAGTTTTTTGTTTTTTTTTTCCTTTTTTGTCTTTTTTTCATGACTGGCAATGGATCGCAACCCTCAGTGTCGCGCCCGTACCGGACCGGGACCGGCAACGGGATCGCAACCCTCGGTGTTGCCCCCGCACCTCGCTCAGCCAGTGAGCGGCCGGTCCGTATGTGGGATCCGAACCCTCGGCGGGAGCGCTGCCGCGCTTCCCAAGCGGCGCACTGTAGCAGTGCGCTACCGGGCCGGCCCCGACACATAACATTTTTTGATTAAGATAATATCATGAGAACTTTTTGTTGTCATTAAATGACATTTAAAACATCAGTTTTGGGCTGCCCAGTTAGCTCAGTTGGTTAGAGCACAGTGTTATAACACCAGGGCCAAGGGTTCGGATCCCCATACTGGCTGGCTGCCAAAAACCCAAATTAATTAATTAAATAAAACACTAGGTTTGATGCCTTGTGCAACATTTTATTACACTGTTTGCCTGTACCACAATTTACTTAACCATTTGCTTATTTAGGTTTTATTGTATTACATGTAGCAGTAGAATGTGTATCTACATTGTGTATGTGTGTGTGTGTGTGTGTGTGTGTGTGTGTGTGTCTGTGTTTAAGCTTCCAACTATTTCTTTGAGGAATATTCTAAAGGGAAACTAATGGCTCAAAGTGTGTGAACTTGTAACAGCTCTTTATCCACATTGCCAAGTTATTTTCTGTGAATGTACACTGATTTACATTCCCCAAAGTGAGGTCAATTGTGTCAGTTTCTCTTCATCCTCACCAGCACCGAGCACTAGCTTTTTTCCTTAGCTTTGCTAATTTAATAATAGAAAAGTATTTCATTGATGTTTTAATTTTTGTTTATTTAATTGACAGAGATTATAATCTGTTCACTATTTCTGTGTCTTGCTGATTATATTCTTTGCCTAGATTTCCATACCTGTTAAACTATTTGTGTAATAATTTATAAATGCTTTTTATACATTAAGGATATCAACTCTAAATCATATTTGTGGCAAGGAACTTTTCCAATTGTTTTTCTGCATTCATAGGCATCTTTTAGTTGCATTTGGAGGCCATAATTTTTTTTGAAAAGGACTAAACTTCCAATTTGATAATAAAAATAATTGCAAAATTTCTGGAGTTGATCTACAGAAACTCAATTTACAGAATCTATTTCTTTCTTGAAACAGGTACAGGCCTAATTGACTGTGGTTTCTTCTTCATAAACTAAGTTCTGAACTGGTGACGATCCTAGTGAAAGGCGCATAACTCAGCAATGTGTCCACACCGAGCTCCTTCTGTCAGAACTTTCTGGGTGGTTCCTTGTGGCTCTCCATTGCCTTCCCATGGCCTTTACTCTCACATAAGCTCCTTCCCCTATAATGTGTCCACACCGAGCTCCTTCTGTCAGAACTTTCTGGGTGCTTCCTTGTGGCTCTCCATTGCCTTCCCATGGCCTTTACTCTCACATAAGCTCCTTCCCCTATCAGCTTAGACCCTGCAGGCACAAAACTTTTCTCCTAAGCGTAAACTTGATCTTCCCTAGCTGGAGTGCACATATGTCTTTTATTTTTCCTTCCTGTCTGTTAAGTATCTGTTGACAGAAAGGAGATCTGGTTAAAAACCTGAATTTGCTACACGTTGGCTGTGTGACCTTGTGCAAGGCCTCTGAGCCTCTGTTTCCTTGTCTGTAAAGCAGGAAGGTGAGGTTTAGCATTTGACGGGGTCAAGTCCAGCCCAGAACCTGGCTCAGTTAGCAGCTCCTCTTATGACTGTGGCTTCCTGAGTCCCTTTCCCATCTCATCATAAAGATCAAGGAAGAGATACATCTTTGCCATTGCCCTCCCCGTCCTCTGCCCCTGAACTGTTATTCATTAGCTGGGCAACATGACAGTGCATTTACTGGCACAATTCTTATACAGTATTATTGAAAGTGAAGTTTTCCTGTATGAGTATTATTGAATAATGATATATTTTTTGCTATTTTTAAATAATAGAAAATGTGTGAACTGTGTCTCTCCTCACTGGTGCTTCATTACTGTAAATTGTAAAATAACATTTTAGTGAGTAATATTCCTTCTTCAGGTCATGCATCAAATATTTGTCATCTCCATTGTTTAATTGATGCTTTATTCCCCCCATTAAGATACAAGCAGAAATAAATTTCACTTCTTCCCCTGTAGATGCAATTTCATTTTCATCACACGTGTCAGTGGAAGCAATAAAACAGCAATTAAGCAATGAATTCCTGACAAATACATGGCATTTGATGCATAATTACCCCCCTCCAACCTCACTTTCCCCAAGGCCAAAGCTTCCTGGACCATTTACGTTGCAGGTTTCACTCTGTAAATAGAGCATGAGCTTTGCACCCCTACCCCAGGACGGGTATCTTGGATATACCCCACCAAGGAGGAGCTGGGCTGGCAGGGATCTTGTAATCACAAATTAGTAATCTCATCATGCAGATCAGATCAAAACCTTCCCCCCCCCCCCCCCCCCTGGGGCCATGGGAAAATGCCTTGCCCCCCCCCCCCAAGTG
>NW_007728017.1:209152-212344 GCF_000696425.1 Galeopterus variegatus | reverse complement strand
CCCCCCCCCCCCCCCCCCCCCCACCGCCATCACCATCGCCAGGGCTCCAGCAGAGCCAGGGCTGGAGCTCAGGCCAGCTCTCTTTCCAACACATGAGTTCCTCCCATGGAAGGCCATAAATGTAGGGCCTGGGGGTGGGCTTAGTTCTGCATATAGAAGGGAAAGCAGGAAGGAAAGGACTAGAGAGAGCCTGGGATGTATGGGGATGCATCTCAGAGAAGGGAGGCTTCCTGGGAGACCCAGGGGTGGGGGGCACCTGGCCAAGAAGGCCGTACAAAAAAGCCCCTCTCTCCACTCCAAGCTCCCTGAGGCTGGGCAACCTTCTGAAGCAGTCCACAAAGATAGTGAGGGTCCCCTGTGTGCTGGGCTCTGCGTGAGCCCTGGGGAGACTGGCTGTGTGTTCAGCAGCCTGAGAGATGAAGAAGCCCAGTGTGGTGGGAGCATGAGGGAGAGAGGGTCTTCCCAGCCAGCCGAGTCAGGGGAGGGGCCTCCACAGTGACACAGAAGCACAGTGCACGCTCAGCAAGAAGTGTGGCCTGGACTCAAACATTCTGAAGCACTGATGGCTTCACCCCAGAGAAGCCTGCCCAGTGCCTCGGCTGGAAGCACCACTGAGGCTGGTTTACCGCCCGGCCCGGGAGCTGGGCGTGCGGGATGGCCGGCTCCGCGGAGCCCAAGCACGTTGAGTGTTTGGGGGCTGCTGCTGCCTCCCGGAACCCCACGGTAGCGCCTTCTTCAGGAAAGGCTGTCACAATTGGACTATGGAGTCTGGTGGGGGTGGCGGTGGGCGCAGGTGGGGTAAACGAGCCGTGCATGAAGAGTCATTTAAGGGGATGACTTTAACTTCCACTCCCTGTTTCTAAAGAGTAATTTTCGGCAGAGACAGAAGAATGATAGGAGGAACTTGGCTCCTTTTGGGGAATTGCTCCAATTCTCCCACAATCTCAGCCCCCTGTCTCACCTACCCCCACCTGTCTATTTGGGCCACTTAATGCCCTGGATTCAGACCTAATAAAGGCTGTTTGTTTGGCCCTGGCTCAAAGGCTAGACTTGTTTTCAGGACAGACGCTGGAAGAAAAACCAATCTGGACATCTAAATCACAGCCAAAACTCATTACATAAATGATATATTTACACAATTGATCCCTTTTCTACTGGGTAATTAATTCGGCATCAGAACCCTTAACGATTTAATTGTCATATGTTTAAACTGAAATGGTTGCCACAAATTTCCAAAGACAAGGACCGGCTTGAGAGGGCCTTCTGTTGTCCTCCGAGTGGGGGCGGCCTTCATTCCCACGTTGCCACTAACGGGGAACCCCGGCTGAACTCGGCTGATAGCCCCAAAAGGGGAAGCAGGTGAGGACCGTGTCCGTTCTGGTGCACGCCTGTCTTGCTGGATTAAGCCATGTAAGGGACAAAGGTGCAGAGAAAACTTAAGTCCAGAAGCAGCAGATTGGGGTCCAGCTTCCACACTGAATAGGACCATGCTGTGCCCCACCCGGATCCCCTGAATCCCACCTCTCCACCCCAGCACTGCTTCAGGTGCTTCTGCTTCCAAGCAGTGGTGACTCTGTTTTGGAGGACCCTTGGAGCCACTTTGCCCAAATGACATGTCCCCCAGGGCAGCGCTTGACCAAAAGCTGCCCAGAGGACCAGAAATATGAAAGGCCCAACATCCCTGCCTCTGACAAGGACCACTCTGACTCATCACATGCCTTCAGAGCTCCCCTGTGGGTTCGGAATGAGCCCGCCTTCTGCAGAGCTCGGCCTGGCGTCCTCTCCTTCCTGGCCCTGTGTTCCCTCCCACTCCCGGTCTTCCTGGGAGCACTTCCTTAGTAAACCACTCCTTACCTCAGGGTCTGCTCTGGAGGATTCCGACTTAGTGACTGACATTGTCAGGTACCCTAACTTCTCTGTCCCTCAGAGCTGTCATTGGTAAAGTAGACAAAATCGTAACACTGATGCCACCTGGTACAAACGATTGGCATTTACAGAGTGTGTGTCAAGAAGCTTCCATGCAGTCCCTTTCTGCATATTGACTCATTTAACCCTCTCAGCAACTCCAGGAGAAGATCTTCACATTGTCCCCATTTTACAGATGGACAGACTGAGGAGCAGTTTGTCCATATGCACACGACTGGTGCAATGGTCTGAATGTGTCCCTCCACCAAAAACCCATGTGTTGAAATCCTAACCCCCAATGCAATAATATTAGGAGGCGGGGCCCTTGCGAGATAATTTGGTCATGAGGTTGGAGTCCTCATAAATGGGATTAGTGCCCTGACAAAAGGGACCCCAGAGAGCTTTCTTTCCCTCTTCTGTGATGTGAGGGTACTCCGAGAAGATGGCCATCTGTGAACCAGGAAGAGGGCCCTCACCAGACACCAACCATGCAGGCACCCTGATCTCAGACTTCATCTCCACAACTGTGAGAAATAAATAAGCCACCCAGTCCATGGTACTTTGTAGCAGCCCAAACCAACTAAGACAGCTGGTAAGTGGCAGGGACAGGATTCGGACTCAGGCAGTTTGGCTGCAGAGCTCACAGTCTTTGTCCCTCCCTCATGCGGTATTTCTCCTTCTGTGACTGGCTTATTCCACTTAGAATAATGCCCTCAAGGTTCATCCATGTTGTTGCATATTGCAGGATTTTCTTCCTTTTTAAGGCTGAATAATATTCCATTGTATGTATATACCACCTTACCTTTATTTATCTATTGATGGACATCTAGGTTGTTTCCATAACTTGGCTATTGTGAATAGTGCTGCAATGAACACAGAGGGCTAATATCTTTTTGAGATCCTGATTTCAGTTATTCTGGATAAATACCCAGAAGTGCAATTGCTAGATCATATAGGAGTTTCATTTTTAATTTTTTGAGGAGCCTCCAAAGAGGGCTAATATCTTTTTGAGATCCTGATTTCAGTTATTCTGGATAAATATCCAGAAGTGCAATTGCTAGATCATATAGGAGTTTCATTTTTAATTTTTTGAGGAGCCTCCAAACTGTTTTCCATAGTGGCTACACTGTCTCGCATTCCCACCAGCAGAGTGCAAGGATTCTAATTTCTCCACATACTTGCCAACACTTGTTGTCTTTTTTTTTTTTAAAGATGACCTGGGAAGCGTGGCAGCACTCCCGCCGAGGGTTCGGATCCCACATACAGACCGGCCACTCACTGGCTGAG
>NW_007728017.1:207067-208131 GCF_000696425.1 Galeopterus variegatus | reverse complement strand
GGCCCTTGTCTTTTGTCTTTTTATACTAGCCATCCTGACAAGCATGAGGTGATATCTCACTGTGGTTTTGATTTGCATTTCCCTAGTGATTAGTGATGTTCAGCATCTTTTCATACCTGTTGGCCCTTTTTATGATTTCTTTGGAGAAATGTCTATTCAAGTTGAAATTGATAATTTAAGACCCTCCTCCTGAATGTTGCAATCTCAACCTTCAACTTCTCCGTCTCCCTGACTCCCACGTCTAATTAGTCACCAAGTCCCATGACTCTGCCTTCTCAGTGACTCTTAAATCCAGCCCCTTCATTCACTCCCTTCATTCATTCTCATTTCCCTTGTTCAGATCCTCATAATCTCTCCTCTAGACTGTAGCCATAACCTCCTGCCTGGTCTCCCAGTCACCAGATTGTCCCTGTTGTCACCCAGCCTCCCTGGGAGACCAGATTTATCTTTACAAACTACAGCTTTGATCTTGCAATGTCTTTGTTCCAATACCTGTTGCTGCGATGATATTCCAGCTCCCTAGCCTGGTATTAAGATTCTTGTGACTTGGACCCTTCTCATACACAGCTACATTCCAAGCACAGCAGATGTGTCAACTTCATTTTGCCCCTGCAAGTCTCTGTGTCTCCAAACATGCTGCCCCCTCTACCTGGAGTGCCCTCTCCCCCACCTCCCATCTGTGCTTGTTGAAATCTCTGTCTTGGAGACCTACTTAAACGCCACCTTCCCCTCCTCCTGCTCTCCCGCAGCCCCCCGTGAGATTTTGCTGGACAGCTGCCCCCAGTGCACTCTCTTTATACCTCATCGCCACCTTCCCAGATCTCACCGGCACTTTCTCTGCATCTCTGTGACAGTGCTTATGCTGTTCCAACCTCACTTTATAGCTCTCCGTGGCCCCTGTCTGACTCTTACCCTAGATAGTAAAGTTCCAGAGAGCAGAGACTATATCTTGATTGACTTTGTGTCCCTGAAGTGGGGTTTGACACATAGTAGGCACCCATGCATGTTTGCCAAATTGAACTCAGTTTTTCAGCACTCTAGTCACCCATGTTCCAGGAAAAAAA
>NW_007728017.1:205246-206456 GCF_000696425.1 Galeopterus variegatus | reverse complement strand
ATGTTTGCCAAATTGAACTCAGTTTTTCAGCACTCTAGTCACCCATGTTCCAGGAAAAAAAAGCACACACACCAAGGAGTATCAGCATGCAAAGCACACGGATCAAAACATTCTACACATCTCAGGATGATCAGTCGATCTAATCAATCATTACAATCCTTCGAGAGTTTTAGAAAATGCTTATGGTCCTTTAGGGAAAAATCAGCAGGGCTAGAGTTGCTCTTGGACCTCTTGTTTTGGGATAAAATTGGGGCAAACTCGTGTCCTGGGATGACTTCCATCTGGCTGTGCTTCCTGAGAGGATCAGCCTGTGGAAGGTCAGCTGTAAACTGTGAACGTAAGACTGTGGTCCTCCTGCAATTCTGTCCCATCCACAGGAGCTCATCAGGGGGATGAGAAAACAACACTACAAAATCCACTTCCAAGACGGATCTGTCGAGTGTGACATTTCACTTAATGGGTGAGGAATCAAGGATGATTGAGCTCTAGAGAGGACAGGTGACTTGGCCAGGACATGCCAATGGCCAGTGGCAACCAGGAGTGGCTCAGAACCAGGCTTCAAGCACTTCCCCTGTATTATGGACTGAAGGGCTTTGTCTCCCTAAAATGTACACATTGAAATCTATTTCCGATGTATTAGGAGGTGGGGCCTTTAGGAGGTAATTAGGTCATGAAAACGGAGCTGTCATGAATAGGATTCATGCCCTCGTACGAAGTGACATGGGAACTATGCTCAGTCTCTGTCTCCCACATGAAGATACAAAATGACCATCTGTAAACCAAAAAGAGGGCCTCACCAAGAACCCAGCCATGCTGGCAGTCTGATCCCAGACTTGCACCCTTCAGAACTGTGAGAGTTTGTAAATGTTTGCTGTTTAAGTCACCCAGTCTATGTATGGTGTTTCTGTTGTAGCAGCCTGAACTAAGACACCCTTCACCTCCTTCCGTCCCTCTGTCCACCCCCAGCCATTGCTCAGCTACCATTTCCTGAGCATGTGCTAGGAGCCAGACACCACGCTGAGCACTCCTCACACATGACCTCATTGCAGCCTCAAAACCACCCAGAGAGCTGCCTGTGTCGTTGCTGTCATCCAGATGAGGGATGAGACTTAAGGGAGGTGAACAACTTGCCAAAATGTACACAGCCAGTAGGAGGCAGAGCTGGGTTCTAAAGCAAGGTCTGAGGGGGAGAGGGAGTTAGGGAGAAATC
>NW_007728017.1:204434-204738 GCF_000696425.1 Galeopterus variegatus | reverse complement strand
GGTTGCGATCCGTTGCCGGACACGGAAAAAGACAAAAGACAAAAAAAAAAAAAAAAGCAAAGGTTTTTTAAAAGGTCTGTCTGATTCTAACCCACTTGTTCTATCTGATTCCTGCTTCCTGGCCAAATTCCTATTGCCCATCAAGTCCATGATGACCCATGACAAGAGGAGAGAAGTTTCTTTTGTGACATCTGGGAGGAGCTCCGAGCCCCATGTAAAGGTCTCAGCTTAATCTGGTGGATGTGCAGCAGCTAAGGGCCTGATGCTAACTTCTTTTTTTTTTTTTTTTTTTTCCTTTTTTTTG
>NW_007728017.1:193664-204383 GCF_000696425.1 Galeopterus variegatus | reverse complement strand
GCACCATGGGGTCAGCCCCTAACTTCTAATCAATGGATTTGAACCAAGTTGTCAGGGGTGGGGGTGGTAAAGACTTGGCAAAAAAAAATTTTTTTTAAAAAAGATGACCGGTAAGGGGATCGCAACCCTTGGCTTGGTGTTGCCCGCACCACGCTCAGCCAGTGAGCAAACCAGCCATCCCTATATAGGATCCGAACCCGTGGCAGAAGCGTCGCTGCACTCCCAGTGCTGCACTCTCCCGAGTGCACCATGGGGTCAGCCCCTAACTTCTAATCAATGGATTTGAACCAAGTTGTCAGGGGTGGGGGTGGTAAAGACTTGGCAAAAAAAATTTTTTTTTAAAAAGATGACCGATAAGGGGATCTTAACCCTTGGCTTGGTGTTGTCAGCCCCACACTCAGCCAGTGAGTGAACTGGCCATCCCTATATAGGATCCGAACCCGTGGCCTTGGTGTTAGCACCACACTCTCCCGAGTGAGCCATGGGCCGGCCCTAAAGACTTGGCAAATTGCATGAGGAAGAGGAAGGCAAGTTTCTCAACATCCCTCAGATTTAGTATTTTTGTTTTTGTTTCCTGAAAGGGAATAATAAATATTCCTGGACACAAAGTCAGGGGGAAGATGTGGGAGATTGATGAGAAAGTGCTTTGCAAAGTACATGCCCCACACATACGTGAGGCTCAGTTGATGACTTGGGCAGTTCCAGGTGCACCAAGATCTCCCATGGGACCCTCAGCTGTGACCCTAGCCAGGTCCCTGCTTCCTTATGTCATAAGAACCTCTGTCATCTAGTTTTTCCCCCATGAGTAGAAGAGATCATACATATATCCTAAGGCCCCTAATTCCAGTCCTGGAAATACCTAACAGAAATGCACACGTGTTCACCAGAAAATGTATTAATACCAGTTCTATGTATGATTGCTCCAAACTGGAAACTACTCAAATGTTCATCAAAAGCAAAATGGATAAAAAGATTTTGTCGTATTCACCCAGTATAATACAAAACAGCAATGAAAAGAAACAAACAACAATTCCATGAAACAGTTAATACCAGCTCTATGTATGATTGCTCCAAACTGGAAACTACTCAAATGTTCATCAAAAGCAAAATGGATAAAAAGATTTTGTTGTATTCACCCAGTATAATACAAAACAGCAATGAAAAGAAACAAACAACAATTCCATGAAACAAAGTGGTCAAATCTCACAAACATAATGTTGAGTGAAAAAGGCAGGCACAAAAGAGAAAATATGATATGACTCTATCTATATAAAATTCAAATATAGGCAAAACTAATCTGTGGTCAGGATAGTGGCTGTCCTTGCTGGAGGTGGGGAAGGAATGACTGGTTGGTAGCATAAGGAGGCCTTCTGGGATTCTGGCATGTTCTGTTCCTTAATTTGAGAGCTAGTTATATTGGGGATTCACTTTGTGAAAAATCTCTGGTAGTTCAGGTCCTCCTTAGCCACCTCCTAACTAGCCTCTCAGCCTCCTGTCTCTCCCTACTCTGGCAAGTCCTTTACCTTATTCAAAGAACCTTCTTAGAACCTAAATCTGACCAAATCCTCTTGCTTCCTGTTGAAAATCCCTCCATGGCTCCCATTGCTTAGGTGTTCAAGCTCTGATGGGCATAATAAATACCTAGACAGTATTAATTATCTATTATGATGTAATAAATTACCCCAAAACTTAGTGGTTTAAAATAACACACATTTATTATCTCACAGTTTCTGTGGATCAGAAACCTGGGCATGGCTTAGTTGGGTCCTCGGCATCATGGTCTATTATAGGACTGCAACAAGATGTTGGCTCAAGGACTGTGTTCTCATCTGAAGGGTTGGACTGGGGAAGGATCCACTTCCAAACTCACAAAGTGGTTCCTGGCAACATTGGTTTCTTCATGGACTGTTGAACTTAGAACTTCAGTTTCTCACTGGCTATTGTCATGAGGCCACCCTTAGTTTATTAAAGCATGCAAGCTGAGAAGGCGATAGAGTCAGCTAACAAGACAGAAACTATAATCTTTTGTAACTTCACAGAAGTAACATCCAATTGCCTTTGTTATGTTTTACTTGACAGAATCAAGTTACTAGATCCAGCCCATATTCAAGAGGAGAAGATTACACAAAGCCATGAATACTAGGAGATGGGGATCATTGTGGGCTGGTGGGTTGAACTGTGTCCCCCCAAAATATATGTTGAAATCCTAACTCCCAGTCCCTATGAATGTGACCTTAAGTGGAAATAAGGTCTTTGCAGATGTAATAGAGTTAAGATGAGATCATATTGGGTTAGTGTGGTCCTAAATCCATGACTGGTATCCTTGTGAGGTCACATGAAGACACACACACAGGAAAGACAGCCATGTGAAGACAGAGGCAGAAATGGGAGTAATGAAGCTTAAGCCAAGAAATGGCGAGGATTACCAGGTGCTAGGAGAGAGGCACTCTTCCCTAGAGCAGATTCTTCTCCTGAGACTCAGAGGGAGCAGGGTCCTGCTGACTCCTTGGTTTTGGACTTCTGGCCTCCAAAACTGTGAAAGATTAAATTTCCATTGTTTTAACCCACCCACTTTGTGGTACTTTGTCATAGAAGCCCTAGGAAACTAATACAGGGACTTCTATACAAGACAGAAGTCCACCAACCACAACTAGCAAAATTGCAGATTCCTGAGCCCATACACTGTCCCCCCCAACCCCCCACCTCCACTACAATATGATATGATGGGTTTAGCAGAGAATTGATTTTAACACAGGAAGTCAAGGGCCCACATGAGGGAAAGAGCCTCTTTGGCCAGGCTCTGTTCCCCTCTCCAGCGCTCTGTGCACCCCGCTCATGACAACTTCTATGGCATGCCCTGGCTGCTTCCTCTGCCATGTTGTCCTTCTCCCATTCCTACCTGATAACACATTCATGAAGACCCTGGGTGATCACCTCCTCCAGGAAGCCTCCACTGACTGCACTACCCACCAGACCTAATTAGTTTTTCCTTCTCTGTGATCCCATATCCCTTTGTGCCATCATGTGTACTTTGCCTCTCTTGTTGCATTGCCATCATTTGCTCCCTTCTCAGCATCCCTTTCTAGGCTGAGAGCACCCCAAGGAGCAGTGGCTGATTGAATCTTGTATCCCCAAAGCCCAGCACAGTGCTAACTGAGTGAATGTTAACTAAGTGAATAAATGAAAGACTCTCTAGGGCAGCTCAGCCATTGGCACATGATCTGGAGGAAGCTGTAGCAGCTCCTTGCCTGGCAGTCTTCATGAGCTGTTTTGGTTTATACTGCATGACCACTGATTGTTCTGATTGGGCCACATTCGTGTGGCAGAAGAGAATTAATGGTTCCAGGAGGATGGATCATTCCTCAGAAACTGAGGTAAGGAGCACAGAATCAAAGAACACTGGAGCTGGAAGGAAGGCATTCAGGTAATAGCCCTTCATGGGCCATGGGGTCAGGCTTTGCTATGCAGGGGCCCAGCCTTGATGTGGCTGGCATGACCCCACTGAGGGCTGAGAGGGCTAGGCTTCCCGCTATGCTGTGGGGACAGGGATTCTCTTACACAGGAGGCTGAGCCAGCCTTCCTTGTGTCCCTCACTCCCTGCCAAGCTTCCAGCAGAAAGAGAAACTTTCTCTTTCTGTAGGGAAAGTTGGGGGAGCTCCAGCTGGATCACTGGACCAGCTCCACAGGGCTCTCAAGGCAAGAGGCATTGGAAAGACTGTACATGTGCATGGTGGCTGGAAGGTGAATCTTTTAATGACAACTTTATCGAGATAGTATCCATGTATTATGCAATTCACGTATTTGAAACATAAACTCAATGGGTTTAAATACAGTCACAGAGTTGGGTAGCTATCCTTACAAACAATTTTAGATCATTTTCATCACCCCTAAAAGAAACCCCAAGCCCATTAGCAGTCACTCCGCTTTCTCCTCATCCCCCACACCTGTCAACCACTTATCTCCTTTCTGTCGCTGTGAAGTTGCCCGTTCTGGACATTTCATGTGAATGGAACCCTGTAATATGTGGTCCTTTATGGGTGGCTGCTTTCACTTCGCAGAATGTTCTCAAAGGTCCATCCACGTTGTAGCCTCTATCAGCAACTTTGTTCCTTTCTATTGCAATAATATTCCATTGTATGGACAGACCACAGTTTCTTTATCCATTCGTAAGATGTGGGTTTTTCAAGGATAAGAATCTAATTAGAACCTGATGAATCTAAAACTGATTTTTAAATGTAAAACAGAGCATGCCACTCCTCTGCTAAAGCCCGTGCCCGTTCTGGACATTTCATGTGAATGGAATCCTGTAATATGTGGTCCTTTATGGGTGGCTGCTTTCACTTCGCAGAATGTTTTCAAAGGTCCATCCACGTTGTAGCCTCTATCAGCAACTTTGTTCCTTTCTATTGCCAAATAGTATTCCATTGTATGGACAGACCACAGTTTCTTTATCCATTCGTAAGATGTGGATTTTTCAAGGATAAGAATCTAATTAGAACTTGATGAATCTAAAACTGATTTTTAAATGTAAAACAGAGCATGCCACTCCTCTGCTAAAGCCCTGCCATGGAAATACTGTGCACAGCCACCCAGATGAACCGCACGGACATACTGAGACTCAGAAAGGGTACATACTGGATGCTGTTATTTATATGAACTTCTAGAACAAGAAAAACTACTCTTGTGTGATAAAATCAAATCAGAGGTCTCTTGGGGAGGGGTGTGGGGGACTTGATTGTAGGGGCCCATGAGAGATCTTCTGGGGTAGAAGAGGGAGGTTGATAGTTACTTAAGTGTATAAGTTTGTCAAAGTTCATCAAACCATATCTTCAAAATGTGTGAATTGTATTGCATAGTAAATTATACTGAAAAAGCTGATTAACAAATAAAACTGGGGTGCTCCTCCATTTCATTCAGAGTAAGGACAGACTTCCTACCGGGGCCTCCAGAGTCCCACGTGGCGGGCCCCTCCTACCTGTCATCTCTCTTGCTGCGCTGCTGTTGGCCTCGCCTCCCTGCGGGTCCCGCCTAAGCCTTTTACCCAAGCATTCCTCCTGCTTGTGCCTTCTCATCCCAACACCCACCTCCTCAGAGTCTCTGCATAAAACTCACCTTCTTAATGAAGCTTCACTTGCCTGCCTGATTCAATGCTACAACACCTTCCGCACCCCGGCATTCCTTTTGCGATTTCCCCATAACACTTATCACCCCTGAACACTCTATAATCTACCTGCTCTGTCCACTAAATGTAAGCTCCCCAAGGGCAGGGATCTTTGTGTTGTTTAACTGAGGCATCCCAAGTGCCTGGAACAGTGCCTTGCACATATTAGGTGCTCAACAAACATTTGCTGAATACATCGTAATGGTGTTCTTGGTACTTAGCAGGATTTGTTTTGGAAATCCCAGCCTGTCTCGGCAAAGTAAGAGAAACCACAGAAGAATGTCTGTGTCCACCATGGGGCCCTCATGCAACTTCGAGGGCAGCAGTCTCCCTTTGAGTTCAGGTGCGGAGAGCATACCAGTTCTCAGAGGGTGAGACCTGGGAGTAGGGTGAGCCCTGAGGATGGAGTCAGGGACCTCGTAGAGATTCCCACAAGCAGAATCTTCTTCCGTGATGTGAAGCATGCCCTGCTTTGCTCGTAGTGGATTTATTTTGATGCACCTCATAGTTTTTCAGGTGAGGAGGCTGGGACACAGAGAAGTTCAGTATCTTCTCAAAGCCCACCACAAATTATCAGCCAGAGCCCACAAAACATGTAGACACTTCTGGACAGTAAGTTTTGATAGAGCAAAATGCAAAAATCTGCACTTCTTTTCCTTTTAAGAACTCTGAAGGTGGAGAGCAACCTGCAAATGATTATATGTGAAAGATTCTTGATTTGGGGAGAAAGACTTTTGCAGAAAACAAGAGAACCAGAAAAAGAAAGGGGGATGTGAGAGAGCTAGTTTGCTCCTTGATGGTACAGTGAGGCCTCCTCGAAGCAAGAAATTCATGGGGCATCTCTCTCTTGCAGGACTGTGTTAGCTTTCTCAGGGAAACCCTGCAAGAACAGATTTTTGGCTTGTGAGTTTATCTTGCAGAATTAATGAATAAGGAATAGCAACAAAAGCCGGCACTTACTGCATGCCTGCGCTGCTCTTGTAACAATTGTATGAGGCTAAATGCGTTCTAATACTCGCTCTACCTCCCCTTTGTCATACTCTCTGTGCCTCAGTTTCCTCATCTGTCAAGTGAGAATAACAATAGTACCTACCTCACAGGTTATAGTTCCTAGCATATAATGAGGACTTAATGACTGGGAGCTGTTATTACCTCTATATAATTATTACTCTTACTCTCTGAAAAAGGGTAGACATTCAGCTACTCAAAGGACATTGTATGTGACACAGCATGCATATGTAATCAAGGACAGCATGGCTATGACCCATCTCTGAGGGCTGTGTATTTTCTCAGGGTCACATTCATTAGTCAACGGGATGAGTCTTCAGTGGCATTCCTGGTGGCATCTGGAAAAGATGAGAGAGAGCTTTCCAGAAAAGAAGAGCCAGAGCACATGTTGCCTGGGACACAGTTTCCCTAGGATCACAATTCCAGGCTTTTGTCCACTCAGTCTACAAATCAAGGACCTGCAGGTCAGGAGAGTTAGGTGGTAAAATATGACCATCAGGACCAGAACAAACTTTGGCTATGTTAATTGTGGGGACCTCCAGGCTGGGAGCTTTGCAGCTTTGGCTAAAAGTCTACACAGTCCTCACCTCCGTGCATGCATAAGCACGTGACCTGTCCCAAGAAGTTGATCCAAGAAGAAGGATCCCATCCTGGCTGTGGAGGGAAGCAGCCTTCTCTTAGGCGAAGTATTGGAGATTATGGAAATGCTCCTCTCCCTTGGGGAACTCACTACTTACTGACTTGAATGTGTGCATAGTATATATGTGTTTTGTGCATGTGGTGGACAATGGATGGGTGAGGTGTGAAAGTTGGGTGTTAATCATTAGCATTCTCCAGGCTCCCTCTGCCCTCTTGGCCCCTTGTCCCAAAGGGGAGTGGCATAGATACCCAGCTCTGCAGGGCCTATCTGCCTTGGCTCAGCCTGTGAAAAGTCATCCAATGGTCCTATCCCTGGGGCACCTTTAGGTTTCGTAAAATGCATCATCAAAACACATCAGATTTTCATGACACTCTATTAAAATGGCTTTCGGGTATAATCAGGATATCTAAAAGACTCTAATTAAGGGGGCAGATCCTCTGCAATGGGAACTGTGAATTCGTTCGTTTGTTCACTCCTTCCTTCCTTCATTCATCTCACTCAGGCGTTCGGGCATTCACACAGGCGGTTCCCGAGCACCCACTGGCCGGCAGACTGTGCGCTGAGTCCTAGGAAGATGAACCAGGCAGCGCCGCCCCTGCCCTCAGTCCTTCCTGGAGCTCACACCTAGGCTGCAGTCAGGACGAACACCTAAAAAACAGGCTGCAAGGGGAAACACAGAATGGGCCTGAAACGGGCAGGAAAAATGGGGAGAAGGGGCAGAGGCAGGCAAAACCACTTCCTGTGGAGCCAGGTAAGGGTCAGCAGAGACCTGCGGGCGATTTCACCCTCTGCTTGTCCCCATACCCAGAGAAAAACATGCTTTTGTTCTCTACCCGAGGCCGGGTAGGGTTAAGAGCGCGAGGGTTTCCAGTGCTTTGCGCGGGGACTGTGGCTTCTCCAGCCGAGCCGCGGGCGTGGTGTACAGGCTGTCCCTTAGAGGGCGCTGCTTGCCCGGCTTTGACTGAGCGGTGGGCGCAAGTTCGCGAGGCCACACCCCGCCAGAGGGCGAGTGCAGGGCTGTGCCCGCGCCCGGGGCTCGAGCCTTCTCGAAGCGGAAGGGTAAGATCTGCTCTCTGCATCCCGCTGTGCCAGCCCAGCATCCCAACCGCACAGGATGGGCTGGGGGTGCTGACGCCCGAGAAACCCCCCTCCCGGGTCAAAACACCCGCGCACACCCACCCGCGCACCCGCGCTCCGCTGGGAAGGGAAACGGGACAGAGAGAGAGCACAGGCTGGGCACGCGGGCGCTGTCCCCAGCTCTTCTCCCGCCAGCCCGGGCTCCTCCCCATCTGCGTCTAATACTGCAGTTGTGACCGGCCAAGAGCCCACCTCCTCGGACAGAACCCTCAGCCTTTTGGGCGACGTCTGCCGGGGGCGCTTCTGTTTCCAGGGAGACGAGAAGCTTTCCCGCTTGTCTCAGTTTAAAGGCGTTTCCGTGCGTCACAACTCTGGCCAAGTTTGCACGCGTCCGCCCCGGCGGGAGAGCGCCCACGACGCGCGCGCACGAGCAGGGGCCTCTCCGCCGCGTCCTCGGCCGCGGGCCCGGCGGTGTCCGCCGAATCCGCAGAGACCCGCGCACAGCGAGCTCTGTCTGCGGCGGGGGAGAAAGTGATTTCTGGGTGCCTAGGAATGAGCGGGCGACCTGGGCCCGGTCTCCTCCCCTGCGGGCGCCTGCTTCCACCTACAAAACCCGAGTGTGAGGCCCACCCTGCGCGAGTCTCAGGGCTGCGATGGGCTCCAGCTCAGATTTGGGACGGTGTAGCGTTTTGCATCCCGGGAAAGCCCTGTACAAACCCGAGGGAGTGATGATAATGATGGTGATAATTGCTTACGGAGGCACCATTCGCAGTGCTTCCAGGTTCCCAAAGCAAAAGTGGGGGTCACTCCTGCAGAGGAAGATTTGCTGAAACATTAAGACTTGGCGGTGGAGGGTCTGGAGCCCCAGGACCGAAAAATAAAAGCTTCTCAATTAGGGACCCCGAACAGTCCAGCCTGCCAATGCCTGGAGTTAGAGAGGGCTCGACCTAAAGACAAGGAAGGCGGTGGAGAGATGAAGGGACCACAGAATGACCTCGAGGGTACCGGAGCTTCACCAGGGGCGGAAAGGGGTGGGGCCAGTTGGCCACCCTTCTCTGACCAGGGAGCTGTTCCTCGAGAGGGGACCCCACAAACAATTCTGATTTATTTGATGTTTAAATCTAGAGCCTTAAGTGCCTGCCTCACGGGCTTCTCGTGCGACCCGGGGAGCAGTTTTTAAAGTCGATGGAGTCGAGTGACCTTCCACCCCAGCCTTTCCTGGAAGGCCCCGCGTAGTTCTCCAGGAACTTGGCGGCCCTCGGGACGTGCTGCAGGTGCCGCTGCCACCGCCACGGCCGAGGAAGGTAGCAGCGCCTTCGGTTCACATTGCCCCTATTAACGCGTTAGGCAGCTCCAGACGCCGGCCGGAGAGACTTCTCCGGAGAAAGTGCTGTCTTCGGGGTCCCGGTCTCAGAGTCGATCCGTGAGCCTCGGGCGCCGGCGGCCAAAGGAGGGCAGAGGCTTTCCGCGTGCAGCCGTCGGTGCGGGGACGCGGCTGTCCTCAGCAGCCCCACCGAGTGACGCGCGGGCGCCGGCCCGATCTGCGCGCACACGCGGTGTGCCGAGGCGCACACGCCGTCCTGTCCCCGGAGGGGAAGGCTCCCTCTTCGGTTTTCCAGGGCCAAAGGCCAAGGCCACGTGGATTCCTGAGCCCGCAGACGTAGTGCAAGGACCTACGGTGGGTGGGGAACCCCAGTCTACGCTTCGGGGCCGCGTCCTTCTAGCAGGCTTTGGGAAAAATGCTGAGGCCGCCGGACCCCAAAGGGTAGGAAAGTGCCGAGTTCGCCGCGGGCCGAGGTCGCGTCCTGCCTCCGCGGCCGGCGCTGCGTTGAGATCCCGGCGCAGAGGTTCGCCCTGCCTGCGCACTACCTGGAGCGCTCTCCGGCCTGGTGGTACCCCTACACCCTGACCCCCGCCGGCGGCCACCTCCCGCGACCTGAAGGTACCGACCTCTCTTTGAACTTTCGTTGCCCTCTCCCCGCCCCGCCGCCCCGCGCGCGTCCCATCCCCGCCCGCGATGCTTCCCACCGCCGCTGTGGGACCCTCGCACCCGCAAACCCACTGTTGGACCAACTTCCTCCGGGCCCTGGCCTGCAGCTCCTGCCCGCGCGCTCGGTCGCGCTGCCCGGGAATCTAATCCCACTTGGTGAGAAAACAAGTGGCCTCGGAGCCCAGCGGCGCAGCGCTGTCCGGGAAAAGTGGCCTCGGCGGGAAGGGGGAGGCTTCTGACGGCAGAGGCCGGGGACACGGCCTGGGGAAAGGGAGCGACCCGGGCGGGCCCAAGCGCAAAGCGAGTCTTTCCGCGGGCCCCTGGCAGGGCAGCTGTGGGAGGGGAAGGAAGCGGCCGCGCTGCCACCCTCTGCTCGCCTGTCCTCGTTGGGAGGAGGGGACCCCAGGTCGCGGCGCCCCTACTCTAGCCCATTCGGGAAGCAGGAGGCCCGCGGGAATGGCGAGGCCTCGAGGCTCGGGGCCCGGAGGCCCGCGCGGGTGCAGCCTGCCGAGCCCAGGCGCCGGGCCTCGCTCAGGGCTGTCGGTGTGCGTGTGTGTGCGTCCGTCTGTCTGTCTCCCCAGCCTCGGAGAAGGCCCTCCTGCGAGACTCCTCCCCCGCCTCGGGCACCGACCGCGACTCCCCCGAGCCGCCGCTCAAGGCCGACCCCGACCACAAGGAGCTGGACTCCAAGAGCCCGGACGAGATCATTCTGGAAGAGAGCGACTCGGAGGAAGGCAGGAAGGAGGGCGAGGCAGCGCCGGGCGCGGCCGGGGCGGGCGTAGGGGCGGCGGCGGCGGCGACGCCGGGCGCCGAGGGCTGGAAGAAGGGCGCGGAGAGGCCGGA